>NC_048579.1:21237565-21537565 GCF_013265735.2 Oncorhynchus mykiss
CCTGGTGTGTTCCTTGTTCTTCATGATGCTCTCTGCGCTTTTAACGGACCTCTGAGACTATCACAGTGCAGGTGCATTTATACGGAGACTTGATTACACACAGGTGGATTGTATTTATCATCATTAGTCATTTAGGTCAACATTGGATCATTCAGAGATCCTCACTGAACTTCTGGAGAGAGTTTGCTGCACTGAAAGTAAAGGGGATGAATAATTTTGCACGCCCAATTTTTCAGTTTTTGATTTGTTAAAAAAGTTTGAAATATCCAATAAATGTCGTTCCACTTCATGATTGTGTCCCACTTGTTGTTGATTCTTCACAAAAAAATACAGTTTTATATCTTTATGTTTGAAGCCTGAAATGTGGCAAAAGGTCGCAAAGTTCAAGGGGGCCGAATACTTTCGCAAGGCACTGTATATAGCCTCGCTACTGTTATTTTACTGCTGCTTTTTAATTATTTGTTCTTTCTCTATTTTCTTTTTTTTTTTTACTTCAGTTTATTTGATAAATATTTTCTTAACTCTATTTCTTGAACTGCATTGTTGGTTAAGGGCTTGTAAGTAAGCGTTTCACATTAAGGTCTACAACTGTTGTATTCGGCGCATGTGACAAATAACATTTGATTTGAGATACTCCGAAAGCTCAAACGAGATGGACTGAACAAGACCGTGTCTGAATGCCTCCAATTCGGGATGAGGCATGTCTCGTGAGCCTCTCCCCAGGGAACTGGGACAGGGCACTCAGGGGGCTTGGAGATCTAGAATGGTCGGCAGAACTAATAAATGAATGTTAGGAAAAGTGGGGACACAGTAAGAGGTTAATGCTTGGATAAGAGGACAGTGATTGGATCTTTGTGAAGATGTGAGGCAAGGGAGCGTTGAGGACAACCCAGAAGAGAGAAAGGCCCGGGTGGGTTGATCAACGGTCAAGAAAGCATCCGAAACAGTGGGACACTGACAGCTTCGGGCAGCCCAACACTCCAGAATTCACACACATCACTAAGTAAATCAACTTCAGACTGGGGCTGCGTGGGCGTTTGGACCCAAACATGCCAAGTCATGTAGCACTCGTATCAGCTTGCCCCCGGGAACCCAGCGTGGGGAGCAAGACTGCATGCCCACCCATTGTCGACAAGCTGTTAGCTATTGAAACACACCAGGCCAACTGAACACAATGGGGTTGTTTAAGGGCATTGGGGAAAAACAAAACAGGGCAAAAATGAAAGGGGCACAAGACAGGGTGGGAGAGGGAGGGGTGAAAGATTGGTACACCACAATTAAGGGCTTTCTGGCCCAGTAAGAAGAGCAGTGAACCTTTGGATGCCTTTGCCCAAAGTTTCATCCCTCTGTATCTCCAGCTCCTAGCATTCTCTATGGCTCTGTCTGACCTAGATCACTGCTGTGTGTGTGGCGTCTGTATACACAGTATATCCCTGTCATGGTTCAGCTGAGCAGACGGAGCATCTTACAGGGCCAGTCGCGCTGGCTTTCAGAGTTGGAGAGATAAAGTCCCTCTGAAAACGGATGGATGGGTGTGACACAATCACCACCTGAATCTCAAATACAACCCAGTGACATTCTGGTCCGCCCATGTGCAGTAGACACTGTATGTACATTAGAGAGCCTTTTAAAGTGTTACATTTCAAATGGATGTTCTGTGACATAACATCTGGAGAGTGCTAGGCTCTGCTTGTAAACTGCAGCCATAAAGGAACTGGCCGACTCCCGTCCCGACCCATGTCACTTATGAGGATTAGACACCTGGACAGGGTAAATGCAGTGGGTTATTTTCAGCCAAGGTGGCAAGTTAGTGGACGTATGGTGTGGTAGTGGGCATATGGCCAATTGTGTGGTTTCAGACCAAAGTTTGAAAAAAGGCCCTCTTCTTGGCCAAAGAGACAAAAATGTAGCTATTTATGTCTCTGCAGCCAAGAGCTAATTTTCTACAATTCTACACATTTATGCGAGTGACTCAAACATTTGTGGAATTTTAGATTCTTTCTGAGTCAATTTTCTTTTATTGGTGATTGTTAGTTCTCAAAGATGATCTTATTTAAAAAATATAGCGGCAGCCCGCCACTACTAAATGAATATTGGGTAAACACTGAAATGTATCTCTCTAAATAGGACTCAGCAACACAGCTTTGGTTTTGTGTTCTCCCATAGCAGATCCTGCCATTCACATATTAGTTATAAGAGATATAGAAATATGAATTATTCAGCCCACTATTTGAGCCCAACTTAGTGTGGGGACAGAACACTTCAAAACCTCTGAACATTTCCTCTGTGGTTGTAACGTGTGATGTAATCAATACGACAGGAAGGCAGAGCGAAACAAAATGACGGAGCAGTGGAAGTGTCAGGATTAGCCCCGTGCCACACAGCTGGACAGAAGACTATGCTAGGCTACGCTAACTCGGCTAACTCCACAGTGTTGTCCTACAGCTGACCCCAGCTTTCCCCCCCTTCTTATCCCCAGTCGGATTTCCGCATGGTGGGTACACACGCCGGCAGACAAGGCGAGGGACGAGGGGAGCACCACAGGGGCTCCTCTGAAGAATACTGATTTGGGGGGAAGATAATCCCACCTCCAACAGATGTGCAAACGTCTGATAAACGTTGACGTTGTGGTGAAATGTCCCTATAACACAGCAATTTAAAAAAAATGTATAGTACATTCACATTTCAAACAAAGGAAAAAGGCACAAAAGAGCTAAAACCACACAAATGCATCAACATAAAAGACTGCTCTTCTGCAGTCAGACAGGATGACGCATGGACATAGAAGAATGCTCTTCTGCAGTCAGACAAGATGACACATGGACAAGGAAGACTGCTCTTCTGCAATCAGACAGGATGACACATGGACATAGAAGACTGCTCTTCTGCAATCAGACAGGATGACACATGGACATAGAAGACTGCTCTTCTGCAGTCAGACAGGATGACGCATGGACATAGAAGACTGCTCTTCTGCAATCAGACAGGATGACACATGGGCATAGAAGACTGCTCTTCTGCAATCAGACAGGATGACACATGGACATAGAAGACTGCTCTTCTGCAGTCAGACAGGATGACACATGGACATAGAAGACTGCTCTTCTGCAATCAGACAGGATGACACATGGACATAGAAGACTGCTCTTCTGCAATCAGACAGGATGACACATGGGCATAGGAGACTGCTCTTCTGCAGTCAGACAGGATGACACATGGACATAGAAGACTGCTCTTCTGCAGTCAGACAGGATGACACATGGACATAGAAGACTGCACTTCTGCAGTCAGACAGGATGACGCATGGACATAGAAGACTGCTCTTCTGCAATCAGACAGGATGACACATGGGCATAGGAGACTGCTCTTCTGCAGTCAGACAGGATGACACATGGACATAGAAGACTGCTCTTCTGCAGTCAGACAGGATGACACATGGACATAGAAGACTGCTCTTCTGCAGTCAGACAGGATGACACATGGACATAGAAGACTGCTCTTCTGCAGTCAGACAGGATGACAAATGGACATAGAAGACTGCTCTTTTGCAGTCAGACAGGATGACACATGGACATAGAAGACTGCTCTTCTGCAGTCAGACAGGATGACACATTGACATAGAAGACTGCTCTTCTGCAGTCAGACAGGAGGACAAATGGACATAGAAGACTGCTCTTCTGCAGTCAGAATGGATGACACATGGACATAGAAGACTGCTCTTCTGCAGTCAGACAAGATGACACATGGACAAGGAAGACTGCTCTTCTGCAGTCAGACTGGATGACACATGGACATAGAAGACTGCTCTTCTGCAGTCAGACAGGATGACACATGGACATAGAAGACTGCTTTTCTGCAGTCAGGCAGGATGACACATGGACAAGGAAGACTGCTCTTCTGCAGTCAGACTGGATGACACATGGACATAGAAGACTGCGCTTCTGCAGTCAGACAGGATGACACATGGACATAAAAGACTGCTCTTCTGCAGTCAGACAGGATGACACATGGACATAAAAGACTGCTCTTCTGCAGTCAGACTGGATGACACATGGACATAGAAGACTGCTCTTCTGCAGTCAGACAGGATGACACATGGACATAGAAGACTGCTCTTCTGCAGTCAGACAGGATGACACATGGACATAGAAGACTGCACTTCTGCAGTCAGACAGGATGACACATGGACATAGAAGACTGCTCTTCTGCAGTCAGACAGGATGACACATGGACATAGAAGACTGCTCTTCTGCAGTCAGACTGGATGACACATGGACAAGGAAGGCTGCTCTTCTGCAGTCAGACTGGATGACACATGGACATAAAAGACTGCTCTTCTGCAGTCAGACAGGATGACACATGGACATAAAAGACTGCTCTTCTGCAGTCAGACTGGATGACACATGGACATAGAAGACTGCTCTTCTGCAGTCAGACAGGATGACACATGGACATAGAAGACTGCTCTTCTGCAGTCAGACAGGATGACACATGGACATAGAAGACTGCACTTCTGCAGTCAGACAGGATGACACATGGACATAGAAGACTGCTCTTCTGCAGTCAGACAGGATGACACATGGACATAGAAGACTGCACTTCTGCAGTCAGACAGGATGACACATGGACATAGAAGACTGCTCTTCTGCAGTCAGACAGGATGACACATGGACATAGAAGACTGCTCTTCTGCAGTCAGACTGGATGACACATGGACATAGATGACTGCTCTTCTGCAGTCAGACAGGATGACACATGGACATAGAAGATTGCTCTTCTGCAGTCAGACAGGATGACACATGGACAAGGAAGACTGCTCTTCTGCAGTCAGACTGGATTACACATGGACATAGAAGACTGCCCTTCTGCAGTCAGACAGAATGACACATGGACATAGAAGACTGCTTTTCTGCAGTCAGACAGGATGACACATGGACATAGAAGACTGCTCTTCTGCAGTCAGACAGGATGACACATGAACATAGAAGACTGCTCTTCTGCAGTCAGACAGGATGACACATGGACATAGAAGACTGCTCTTCTGCAGTCAGACAGGATGACACATGGACCTAAAAGACTGCACTTCTGCAGTCAGACAGGATGACACATGGACATAAAAGACTGCTCTTCTGCAGTCAGACTGGATGACACATGGACATAGAAGACTGCTCTTCTGCAGTCAGACAGGATGACACATGGACATAGAAGACTGCTCTTCTGCAGTCAGACTGGATGACACATGGACAAGGAAGGCTGCTCTTCTGCAGTCAGACTGGATGACACATGGACATAGAAGACTGCTCTTCTGCAGTCAGACTGGATGACACATGGACATAGAAGACTGCTCTTCTGCAGTCAGACAGGATGACACATGGACATAGAAGACTGCTCTTCTGCAGTCAGACAGGATGACACATGGACAAGGAAGACTGCTCAGGATGACACATGTGATCCACGGATGCAGGGTCATTAGATCACAGCTCTGGGTTGCCACAGCCTGCCGCTCTGCAGCTTTTGATGTCAATCCCTCTGGAATATCTCTCTCACTCACACACACACACACACACACAGAACTAAGCTGAATGCTGAGCCGCATGTGTGTATAGTGTGTGTGTGTGTGTGTGTGTGTGTGTGTGTGTGTGTGTGCCTGCCCCCGTCTGTAAAGCACCCATTGCCTGGCTGCCCATGTAGAACCCTGTTAGCAGCAGCTCCATTGATCTTCCCAGTGGTTAGCCTACGGATTAAGGCTGAGGGGTTTTATCATTTGGAAGGCTTTGATACAAATAAATCAGAGGGAATAAAATCCCAGGGAAATGAAGTCCATTTAGGTCAGAAATGATAGAACCCATTTCACCCTCATCTGTAAAGACACACATCTGTGCTGAGTGGGGGGAGTCCTCCTGGGAGAGTTACTAGATTGTATAGAGAGGGGTGGTACTGTAAATCACAGATAAAGGGCAGTGGTCAGAAGTGGGCAAAGATGTGATAACGGGGAACGAGCCGCCAGAACAGCGTCAATGCACCTTGGCATAGATTCTACAAGTGTCTGGAACTCTATTGGAGGGATGCCACACCATTCTTCCATGAGAATATTCCATCATTTGCTGTTTTGTTGATGGTGGTGGAAAAAACACTGTCTCAGGCGCCGCTTCAGAATCTCCCATAAGTGTTGAAACACACACACACACACACAAACACACACACACTTTAAACCCCCATGCTCCTTTCAGACACCTCTTTCAAAGTCACTGAGATCTCTTCTAGCCATGGTAGCCAGAATAATGGGCAACGAGGCATATTTATACATGACCCTAAGCATGATGGGATGTTAATTTATTAACTCAGGAACCACACCTGTGTGGAAGCACCTGCTTTCAATATACGTTGTATCCCTAATTTACTCAAGTGTTTCCCTTATTTTGGTAGTTACCTGTACACCTGGATACTGAACATCTGGATTAGTTCAACATGCTGAGTTCTGTGAGCGCGGGCCGTCCTCATTTCAGGAGTACTGAACCCAAATCTGATCTGAACACATCTTATTTTCTATCTAAGCCAGAGGGCTAATGCAGGAGATAGGGGAACAATTGATGAGGAGCGTGGTCATTGACAGGTCTTAAAGAGAAAGGTGGGACACCGCCGGAGGGAGGGGACACAGCAGCAGGTACCCATTCCACTTGCACCACTCCCACAGAGAGCAGAGAGGCCGCAGGTCTGCAGAGCAGGTTTGTCAAAGCAGAGGGAGCACTGAGGCAATGGGCTACTGACAAGACTCCACACACACACACACACACACACACACACACGACAAGTGTAAGACAAAAAAACACAACACACATTCACACACAGCTCTGCCCTTGAGTGACCCCTCCGGTTCCATAATAATTATGATACATTATATTTATATGGCGCTTTTCAAGGCCCCAGAGTCTGACCCAATGACCTCACGATAGAGTCTGCCATTCCACCACACCTCCTTTTGATCGCCTTCTTAAACACCCCACAGCCCTGTCCAAGACAGACAGTCTGTTGGGGGCAGAAATGCAGAGAATAGTGTTCCCTTTAGTGTTCATTTCATCTCTGTTACAGCTCCCAGTCCCACAGTGAGACAACACGGTCCATCTCCCTGT
This sequence comes from Oncorhynchus mykiss, assembly GCF_013265735.2. Lineage (NCBI taxonomy): Eukaryota > Metazoa > Chordata > Actinopteri > Salmoniformes > Salmonidae > Oncorhynchus > Oncorhynchus mykiss. The sequence goes on from NC_048579.1 coordinate 21,244,696, forward strand.
CCCACAGTACACCATGAAGGCATTGGAAAGGCTCCAGTGGGTTTAAAGTCACTGGGATGGGGGATCAGAACATTACACGTGGAAACTGCAGAAGGTGAAAGAGACAGCTTCCACTAGAGAGGAGGAAGGAGGATACACTGTGTGCTTTCCCAAGCTACAGGATTAAAAAGGCAGATCATGAATATGTAGAGGGTTTAGCCACAGTTCTTGTTCATAGGTTATTGGGATGAAAAGAGCATCAGGCTCTGGCATGCGTTCACATTGCAGAGGTTTTTGCTGAAAGCCTGTGTGTTAACACTTTGGCTTGCATGAATTCCCAGTAATAGTGTTTTGAGTACTCCAAGAGGTTTTCGTTAGATTGTAAGTGATGAGCTTCCATCTTCAGTCCTCCGTAAGGAGCATAAAGATGGATAATATAAAATACATTACCATATAGTGCCATTTCCATGTTGTATTGTAGGCTAATACATACAGTACACGTCAACGTAGATGAATATGATGAAGTGAGCTCATTCCACTTCCTCCCAACCATCTCTCCATTACATTGTCACTTGTGGCCACCTGAACAGGTATTTATCTCTCTCGGTCTCAGCGTCTTCATCTCCCTTTCAGTCTCTCTCTGTCTCTCCCTTTCAGTCTCTCTGTCTCTCCCTCTCAGTCTCTCCGTCTTCCTCAGTCTCTCTCTCTCTCCCTTTCAGTCTCTCCCTCTTCCTCAGTCGCTCTCTGTCTCTCCCTCTTCCTCAGTCTCTCTGTCTCTCCCTCTCAGTCTCTCTCTGTCTCTCCCTCTCAGTCTCTCTCTGTCTCGCTGTCTTCCTCAGTCTCTCTCTGTCACTCCCTCTGTCTCTCCGTCTTCCTCAGTCTCTCTCTGTCTCTCCCTCTCAGTCTATCCGTCTTCCTCAGTCTCTCTCTGTCTCTCCCTCTCATTCTCTCTCTGTCTATCTGTCTTCCTTAGTCTCTCTCTCTCTCCCTTTCAGTCTCTCTCTGTCTCTCCCTCTCAGTCGCTCTCTGTCTCTCCCTCTCAGTCGCTCTCTGTCTCTCCCTCTCAGTCTCCCTCTCAGTCTCTCTCTGTCTCCCTCTCAGTCTCTCTCTGTCTCTCCCTCTCAGTCTCTCTCTGTCTCTCCCTCTCAGTCTCTCTCTGTCTCTCCCTCTCAGTCTCTCTCTGTCTCTCCCTCTCAGTCTCTCCCTCTCAGTCTCTCTCTGTCTCTCCCTCTCAGTCTCTATCTGTCTCTCCCTCTCAGTCTCTGTCTCTCTCAGTCTCAGTCTGTCTCTCTCCGTCTCAGTCTGTCTCTCTCCGTCTCAGTCTGTCTCTGTCTCAGTCTGTCTCTCTCCATCCATTCTCAGTCTGTCTCTTTCAGTCTGTCTGTCTTTCTCAGTCTGTCTCTGTCTCTCTCAGTCTGTCTCTCTCCATCTCAGTCTGTCTCTCTCAGTCTGTCTGTCTTTCTCAGTCTGTCTCTTTCAGTCTGTCTGTCTGTCTCAGTCTGTCTCTCTCAGTCTGTCTCTTTCAGTCTGTCTCTGTCTCAGTCTGTCTCGCTCAGTCTGTCTCTCTCCGTCTCAGTCTGTCTCTCTCAGTCAGTCTGTCTCAGTCTGTCTCTGTCTCAGTCTCTCTCAGTCTGTCTCTCTCAGTCTCAGTCTGTCTCTCTCAGTCTGTCTGTCTCTCTCCGCCTCAGTCTGTCTCTGTCTCAGTCTGTCTCTCTCCATCTCAGTCTGTCTCAGTCTGTCTCTCTCCATCTCAGTCTTTCTCAGTCTGTCTCTTTCAGTCTGTCTGTCTTTCTCAGTCTGTCTCTTTCAGTCTGTCTGTCTCAGTCTGTCTCTCTCAGTCTACAGTGCCTTGCGAAAGTATTCGGCCCCCTTGAACTTTGCGACCTTTTGCCACATTTCAGGCTTCAAACATAAAGATATAAAACTGTATTTTTTTGTGAAGAATCAACAACAAGTGGGACACAATCATGAAGTGGAACGACATTTATTGGATATTTCAAACTTTTTTAACAAATCAAAAACTGAAAAATTGGGCGTGCAAAATTATTCAGCCCCTTTACTTTCAGTGCAGCAAACTCTCTCCAGAAGTTCAGTGAGGATCTCTGAATGATCCAATGTTGACCTAAATGACTAATGATGATAAATACAATCCACCTGTGTGTAATCAAGTCTCCGTATAAATGCACCTGCACTGTGATAGTTTCAGAGGTCCGTTAAAAGCGCAGAGAGCATCATGAAGAACAAGGAACACACCAGGCAGGTCCGAGATACTGTTGTGAAGAAGTTTAAAGCCGGATTTGGATACAAAAATATTTCCCAAGCTTTAAACATCCCAAGGAGCACTGTGCAAGCGATAATATTGAAATGGAAGGAGTATCAGACCACTGCAAATCTACCAAGACCTGGCCGTCCCTCTAAACTTTCAGCTCATACAAGGAGAAGACTGATCAGAGATGCAGCCAAGAGGCCCATGATCACTCTGGATGAACTGCAGAGATCTACAGCTGAGGTGGGAGACTCTGTCCATAGGACAACAATCAGTTGTATATTGCACAAATCTGGCCTTTATGGAAGAGTGGCAAGAAGAAAGCCATTTCTTAAAGATATCCATAAAAAGTGTCGTTTAAAGTTTGCCACAAGCCACCTGGGAGACGCACCAAACATGTGGAAGAAGGTGCTCTGGTCAGATGAAACCAAAATTGAACTGTTTGGCAACAATGCAAAATGTTATGTTTGGCGTAAAAGCAACACAGCTCATCACCCTGAACACACCATCCCCACTGTCAAACATGGTGGTGGCAGCATCATGGTTTGGGCCTGCTTTTCTTCAGCAGGGACAGGGAAGATGTTTAAAATTGATGGGAAGATGGATGAGCCAAATACAGGACCATTCTGGAAGAAAACCTGATGGAGTCTGCAAAAGACCTGAGACTGGGACGGAGATTTGTCTTCCAACAAGACAATGATCCAAAACATAAAGCAAAATCTACAATGGAATGGTTCAAAAATAAACATATCCAGGTGTTAGAATGGCCAAGTCAAAGTCCAGACCTGAATCCAATCGAGAATCTGTGGAAAGAACTGAAAACTGCTGTTCACAAATGCTCTCCATCCAACCTCACTGAGCTCGAGCTGTTTTGCAAGGAGGAATGGGAAAAAATGTCAGTCTCTCGATGTGCAAAACTGATAGAGACATACCCCAAGCAACTTACAGCTGTAATCGCAGCAAAAGGTGGCGCTACAAAGTATTAACTTAAGGGGGCTGAATAGTTTTGCACGCCCAATTTTTCAGTTTTTGATTTGTTAAAAAAGTTTGAAATATCCAATAAATGTTGTTCCATTTCATGATTGTGTCCCACTTGTTGTTGATTCTTCACAAAAAAATACAGTTTTATATCTTTATGTTTGAAGCCTGAAATGTGGCAAAAGGTTGCAAAGTTCAAGGGGGCCGAATACTTTCGCAAGGCACTGTAAGTCTGTCTCAGTCTAAGTCTGTCTCAGTCTGTCTCTCTCTGTCTCAGCCTGTCTCTCTCTGTCTCTCACAATAACTGTCCCTGTCGCTCTCAGTCTCTATCTCTCTCAATCTGTCTGTCTCAGTCTCTACCTGTCTCTCTGTCTCTGTCTGTCTCCCTCTCAGTCACTGTCTGTCTCTCAGTCGCTGTCTATCTCTCTCTCAGTCGCTGTCTTTCTCTCATTCTCTGTCTCTTTATCCCTGTCATTCTCTGTCTCTCTCTCAGTATCTGTCTCTCTCAATAACTGTCTAAGTCTCTATTAATAACTGTCTTGGGCTCTCTCAGTCTCTGTCTGTCTCTCTGTCTCCATGTCCCTCAGTCTCCGTCTGTCTCTCTCAGCCTCCGTCTGTCTCTCTCAGCCTCCGTCTGTCTCTCTCAGCCTCCGACTGTCTCTCTCAGCCTCCGCCTGTCTCTCTCAGCCTCCGCCTGTCTCTCTCAGCCTCCGCCTGTCTCTCTCAGCCTCCGCCTGTCTCTCTCAGCCTCCGCCTGTCTCTCTCAGTTTATCTGTCTGACTCTCAGTCTCGCACAGTCTCTGTCTCTCTCAGTCTGTCTGACTCTCAGTCTCTGCCTCTCTCAGTCTCTGTCTCTCTTACTCTCTGCCTGTCTCTGCCTGTCTCTCAGTCTATGCCTGTCTCTCCATCTCTGTCTGTCTCTCTCAGTCTGTCTGTCTCTGTCTGTCTGTCTCTCTCAGAGTCTCAGTCTGTCGCTCTCTGTCTGTCTGTCTCTCTCCGTCTCAGTCTGTCTCTCTCCGTCTCAGTCTGTCTCTCTCCGTCTGTCTCTCTCCGTCTCAGTCTGTCTCTCTCTGTCTCTCTCAGTCTCTCTCCATCTCTCTGTCTCAGTCTGTCTCTCTCCATCTCAGTCTCTCTCCGTCTGTCTGTCTCTCTCCGTCTGTCTGTCTCTCTCCGTCTCAGTCTGTCTCTCTCCGTCTCAGTCTGTCTCTCTCCGTCTCAGTCTGTCTCTCTCCGTCTCAGTCTGTCTCTCTCCGTCTCAGTCTGTCTCTCTCCGTCTCAGTCTGTCTCTCTCCGTCTGTCTGTCTCCGTCTGTCTGTCTCTCTCCGTCTCAGTCTGTCTCTCTCCGTCTCAGTCTGTCTCTCTCCGTCTCAGTCTGTCTCTCTCCGTCTGTCTGTCTCCGTCTGTCTGTCTCTCTCCGTCTGTCTGACTCTCTCCGTCTGTCTCTGTCTGTCTCTCTCCGTCTGTCTCTCTCCGTCTATGTCTGTCTCTCCCAGTCTCAGTCTGTCTCTCTCCGTCTCTCTCCGTCTCAGTCTGTCTCTCCCAGTCTCAGTCTGTCTCTCTCCGTCTCTCTCAGTCTCAGTCTGTCTCTCTCCGTCTCTCTCCGTCTCTCTCAGTCTTAGTCTGTCTTTCTCAGTCTCTCAGTCTCTCTGTCTCTCAGTCTCTCTCCGTCTCTCTCCGTCTCTCTCCGTCTCTCTCCGTCTCTCTCCGTCTCTCTCCGTCTCAGTCTGTCTCTCTGTCTCTCTCTGTCTCTCTCTGTCTCTCTCCGCCTCTCTCAGTCTCTCTCAGTCTGTCTCTCTCAGATTGTCTCTCTCAGTCTGTCTCTCTGTCTGTCTCTCTCAGTCTCAGTCTGTCTCTCTCCGTCTCAGTCTGTCTCTCTCCGTCTCCGTCTGTCTCTCTCAGCCTCCGTCTGTCTCTCTCAGCCTCCGTCTGTCTCTCTCAGCCTCCGTCTGTCTCTCTCAGCCTCCGTCTGTCTCTCTCAGCCTCCGTCTGTCTCTCTCAGCCTCCGTCTGTCTCTCTCAGCCTCCGTCTGTCTCTCTCAGCCTCCGTCTGTCTCTCTCAGCCTCCGTCTGTCTCTCTCAGCCTCCGCCTGTCTCTCTCAGCCTCCGCCTGTCTCTCTCAGCCTCCGCCTGTCTCTCTCAGTTTATCTGTCTGACTCTCAGTCACGCACAGTCTCTGTCTCTCTCAGTCTGTCTGCCCCTCAGTCTGTCTGACTCTCAGTCTCGGTCTCGCACAGTCTCTGTCTCTCTCAGTCTGTCTGCCCCTCTGTCTGTCTCTCTCAGTCTCAGTCTGTCGCTCTCCGTCTCAGTCTGTCTCTCTCCGTCTGTCTCTCTCCGTCTGTCTCTCTCCGTCTGTCTCTCTCCGTCTCTCTCCGTCTCTCTCAGTCTCTCTCAGTCTCTCTCAGTCCCTCTCCGTCTCTCTCCGTCTCTCTCCGTCTCAGTCTCTCCCTCTCAGTCTCAGTCTGTCTCTCTCCGTCTCAGTCTGTCTCTCTCCGTCTGTCTCTCTCCGTCTGTCTCTCTCCGTCTCTCTCTCTCCGTCTGTCTGTCTCTCCCAGTCTGTCTGTCTCTCTCCGTCTCAGTCTGTCTCTCCCAGTCTCAGTCTGTCTCTCTCCGTCTCAGTCTGTCTCTCCCAGTCTCAGTCTGTCTCTCTCCGTCTCTCTCAGTCTGTCTGTCTCTCAGTCTGTCTCTCTCCGTCTCTCTGTCTCAGTCTCTCTCCGTCTCTCAGTCTCTCTCCGTCTCTCTCCGTCTCTCTCAGTCTCTCTCCGTCTCTCTCCGTCTGTCTGTCTCTCTCCGTCTGTCTGTCTCTCTCCGTCAGTCTGTCTCTCTCCGTCAGTCTGTCTCTCTCCGTCTCCGTCTGTCTCTCAGTCTGTCTCTCTCAGTCTGTCTCTCTCAGTCTGTCTCTCTCAGTCTGTCTCTCTCAGTCTGTCTCTCTCAGTCTGTCTCTCTCCGTCTGTCTCTCTCCGTCTGTCTCTCTCAGTCTGTCTCTCTCAGTCTGTCTCTCTCAGTCTGTCTCTCTCAGTCTGTCTCTCTCAGTCTGTCTCTCTCAGTCTGTCTCTCTCAGTCTGTCTCTCTCAGTCTGTCTCTCTCCGTCTGTCTCTCTCCGTCTGTCTCTCTCCGTCTGTCTCTCTCCGTCTGTCTCTCTCAGTCTGTCTCTCTCAGTCTGTCTCTCTCAGTCTGTCTGTCTCTCTCAGTCTCAGTCTGTCTCTCTCAGTCTGTCTCTCTCAGTCTGTCTCTCAGTCAGTCTGTTTCTCTCAGTCAGTCGGTCTCTCTCAGTCTGTCTCTCTCCGTCTCAGTCTCTCTCTCTGTCTGTCTCTCTCTCAGTCTGTCTCTCTCAGTCTGTCTCTCTCAGTCAGTCTGTCTCTCTCAGTCAGTCTGTCTCTCTCAGTCAGTCTGTCTCTCTCAGTCAGTCTGTCTCTCTCAGTCAGTCTGTCTCTCTCAGTCAGTCTGTCTCTCGCCGTCTCTCTCCGTCTCAGTCTGTCTCTCTCCGTCTGTCTGTCTCTCTCAGTCTCTCTCAGTCTCTCTCCGTCTCTCTCCGTCTCTCTGTCTCTCTCCGTCTCTCTCAGTCTGTCTCTCTCCGTCTCTCTCAGTCTCAGTCTGTCTCTCTCCGTCTCTCTCAGTCTCAGTCTGTCTCACTCCGTCTCTCTCAGTCTCAGTCTGTCTCTCTCCGTCTCTCTCCGTCTCTCTCCGTCTCTCTCCGTCTCTCTCCGTCTCTCTCCGTCTCTCTCAGTCTCTCTCAGTCTCTCTCAGTCTCTCTCAGTCTCTCTCAGTCTCTCTCAGTCTGTCTCAGTCTGTCTCAGTCTGTCTCCGTCTCTCTCGGTCTCCGTCTCTCTCGGTCTCCGTCTCTCTCGGTCTCCGTCTCTCTCGGTCTCTCTCGGTCTCTGTCTCCGACAGAGACAGAGAGAGACGGAGACAGAGACCGAGAGAGACAGAGACCGAGAGAGACAGAGACCGAGAGAGACAGAGACCGACAGAGACAGAGAGAGACGGTCTCTGTCTCTGTCTCTCTCGGTCTCTGTCTCTCTCGGTCTCTGTCTCTCTCGGTCTCTGTCTCTCTCGGTCTCTGTCTCTCTCGGTCTCTGTCTCTCTCGGTCTCTGTCTCGCTCGGGCTCTGTCTCGCTCGGGCTCTGTCTCGCTCGGGCTCTGTCTCGCTCGGGCTCTGTCTCTCTCGGGCTCTGTCTCTCTCGGGCTCTGTCTCTCTCGGGCTCTGTCTCTCTCGGGCTCTGTCTCTCTCGGGCTCTGTCTCTCTCGGGCTCTGTCTCTCTCGGGCTCTGTCTCTCTCGGGCTCTGTCTCTCTCGGGCTCTGTCTCTCTCGGGCTCTGTCTCTCTCGGGCTCTGTCTCTCTACGTCGGTCTCTGTCTCTCTACGTCGGTCTCTGTCTCTCTACGTCGGTCTCTGTCGCTCTACGTCGGTCTCTGTCTCTCTACGTCGGTCTCTGTCTCTCTACGTCGGTCTCTGTCTCTCTACGTCGGTCTCTGTCTCTCTACGTCGGTCTCTGTCTCTCTACGTCGGTCTCTGTCTCTCTACGTCGGTCTCTGTCTCTCTACGTCGGTCTCTGTCTCTCTACGTCGGTCTCTGTCTCTCTACGTCGGTCTCTGTCTCTCTACGTCGGTCTCTGTCTCTCTACGTCGGTCTCTGTCTCTGTCTCTCTCTGTCTCGGTCTCTCTCTGTCTCGGTCTCAGTCTTTCTGTCAAGCTCTCTTCCTACCTTTCTCCTGGTGGCAGCTCTGTAACTTTGCATTGTAATGAAAGTAAGTATGTATAATGTATAGGTCAAAGTTATCTTTTCCCTCTCTCTTTCCGTCTCGCTCCATGGCAGGGGCAGTCTCCCTCTCCCTCTCTCTTTCCGTCTTGCTCCATGGCAGGGGCAGTCTCCCTCTCTCTTTCCATCTCGCTCCATGGCAGGGGCAGTCTCCCTCTCACTATCACTTTCCCAGGGATGTGGGTGACACAGCTGGTCCTGTCCTTCCCGCTCTCCTCTGCTCTGCCTCCCCATGAAGCACATCTGATGTGGGGCCATCCAGCCACTGCTGCTGCAGCCCCCAGCCGTAAGTAGGCCAACCTGACCCATATAGCTGCAGCTCGAGCTGGAGATCTCCCCCCGGACTGGAGAGACAGAGAGAAGCCTGCCAAGAGGCCACACAGCAGCAGTGCTACCCAGGCCCCCTGTTCCGCTCGGAAGAGAACTGGAGAGCACATACACACGAACATCGACACACAGATGCACAGACACACACAGTGCTAACTGCAGTCTAATGGCACAGAGGGGAGAGGAAATAGACAGGATGATCTGAGTAAAGTTAAATGAACGAAGAAGGACAGAGCTCTCCTAAGAGTAAAGGCTGTGTTAGACAAGGACATCAAAACAGTAGGAAAAAACAAGTGTATTTTTGTGGTCGTATCCATCTGTCTCCCGTCCCCCTTGTATTGTTAAAGTAGCTTGATTAATTCAAGTGCATGACGACTCAGGCAAGGGTGTCCTCATTAATTAGTCTAAGTAACATTATTCTTCAGAAACATGACTAAACCAAGCAGAGTACTTCATTGAAGGTAAAACTATTCCCTATCTCAATAAGCTAATGCTATTAACCAAGGTTCTGTTTGTGACCCGAGGCAAATGGAGTTAGGATTTTTAGGTCATATCACCCAGCCCTATCTCAACTTATGGGTGATTCATGATATATGTCTTAATTTAAAAAAAAAAAGTTTTCTAAATACGCTTTGTTGTACAATTAAAGGTCAAATATACTACTTTTCAAACAGTCAGCAATAATCTAATGAATTCAGTGCTTGTGAAATTATACCTGCCTTCCACAACCATAAGACCCACTAATAATTAAACTAGCTCATCCTGCTTTTTCCCCCAGTACTTACTGATCTGGCTTTGAAGTCTTTTTCCCTTTTTGTTACAAATTGAAACAGAACCATGCAGAATGCACATTCACTAAACTGGCCAACTTCTTTTAGCAGGCATTGGAGAAAATGAACACACGTCTCATAAACAATCTCTCAAGCACAAGCCCACATGCTAGTGAGTAGCCAGCAAATCTTTATATTTCACGTTTAGCCAACTTGGATCTATTTGCTAGCTAACAGGGTAGAACAGTATAATTGTTATGAACACACCCTTCTGTTCGTCTCCAACTGTTGGAACACATTCTAGCCTGTCCACTTTGTTCACATGTTGAAATCAAGTGGCCTACCTTATTTCTCAGAATAAGATTGAGTTGCCAACTCCTTTATATAATTGTTTTTATGCTCATTGCACATTTATAAAACACAGACTCGATAGCTACAGTCTGAGGCCCAAAATGCATGAAACACAAACTGAGCTTTCGTTTTCTAGAATCAAATGTTCATTGATACTTCTGTTTTGATAGGGGGCTGCTCGTCACGCAGTTTGAGGAGTTGAGACATAAAAAGGGAATAGGTAGAAAGGTTAACTTCTCCTCTATTACAGAAATGACTCTGTTGGACCAAACCTCAAACAGCGAGTTGAAACTGCTTGTTGTCAGAGAGGAAGAAGTGATTCATATTTGTTGCTGTGAGTGGCAGGGGCTTGGTGTGTGTGTGTGTGTGTGTGTGTGTGTGTGTGTGTGTGTGTAAAATGGGAAGGAGCAGAGCCACAGCAGAAGGAGCGAAGGAGTGTGTTCAAACAGTTGAAGACGAACAGAAGGGTGTGTTTATAATGATTCAACTGTTAGCTAGCAAATAGAGCCAAGTTGGCTAGACTTTAAATAGAACGATTGTCTGGCTTAACACTAGCATGTGGGCTTGTGCTTGAGAGATCGTCAACATCAAAACAACATTAAAACAAGCGAACATAAACAGTCATAAAACGAAGGAAAAAAACCCAGTCATTCTGGCGATTCAGGCACATGGAAATGTTGTAAAAAAAAAAAAACATACATTTGAATTAATCAAATGAATTCCATTTAAATAGCCCATCCTTAAAATGGATGGTTCAGACGTTTGTCTGTTAATATTAATAATATATTACACTGTATATTAAGACAGGCTATTTAAAAAAAAGCCCTGTTAAAGTGTGCCAGTTTCGGCCACCAGCAGGCTTCTGAAACAGAGGGTCATGTCTAATGTATGTTGTAACATGGCAAAAACACACAGCATCGAAACGTTACTATGGTAAGAATGGTGTTAGCGGAGCTCCACTCTTTCAACGCCTTCAGGAAAAAGAGAGTTCGGCGGACTGAATTAACATTTCACAATATCATTTGAATGGGAAATAAAAAGACAGGATTGACAAACATCGAAAAGCACAAAGCAACATTCACAGAATCAACTAGGGGTTAATTGGAGGTTAACCGGTGAAGAAAGAGGAATGCAGAGCCAGGTTGTGGAAGAATTTATTAGCACAATGTGCAGACAGATGGACAGACTACGACGGGCGGACAGTCTAGAAAACGAGCGCTGTACACAGATGTGCTATCCAGCAGAGGAGGAGGGGGAGGCTTGATATCAACCACACGAAGAGTCGTCAAAATCAAGGGGACGACTTTCTCAGAACAGCAAAGCCATAGGGGAAAAGAGGTTGGTAAACCTCGCAAATATGTTTAAGTCATCCTTAACTTTCACTTGACTTACTTTAAACTGAACTGAAACAAAAGACAAGATGAATGAGAAAGCGTGCAAACTTTCACGTCGAGTGGCATGTGTTAAAAAGTAGTGTGTTAGAGAGAAATGTGACTTTCAGAAACAGCCCAGACTTTTAGGACAGAGACAACCTGACATCGGAGATAGAAGCAGTGTGAGTTTGGTGTTAGGAGAGCAGGCTGGCAGAGCTGTCCCAGTAAGAGACAAGGTGCTGACGGGAGGAGAGCGGCTGGCAGTGGTACTGTGGGTCAAATCAAATCAAAGTTTATGTGTGTGTGTGTGTGTGTGTGTGTGTGTGTGTGTGTGTGTGTGTGTGTGTGTGTGTGTGTGTGTGTGTGGAGATGAACTTGTCAACTGAAGCATAATAAAACATCACCAAGAAAGTGAGTGACACAAGGAAGAGAGAGAGAGAAAGAGAGGGAGAGCGAGAGAATTGAAAGAGAGAGAGAGGGAGAACGAGATAATTGAAAGAGAGAGGGAGAGAATTGAACGAGAGAGATTGCTACATTGTAAATTGGGTCGAGAAACTTTGTGGAAGGGTGAGTATGTAAACTACACGTATGAATAAATAAGGAGTGTGGGTGAGTATGTAAACTACACGTATGAATACATAAGGAGTGTGGGTGAGTATGTAAACTACACGTATGAATAAATAAGGAGTGTGGGTGAGTATGTAAACTACACGTATGAATAAATAAGGAGTGTGGGTGAGTATGTAAACTACACGTATGAATAAATAAGGAGTGTGGGTGAGTATGTAAACTACACGTATGAATAAATAAGGAGTGTGGGTGAGTATGTAAACTACACGTATGAATAAATAAGGAGTGTGGGTGAGTATGTAAACTACACGTATGAATAAATAAGGAGTGTGGGTGAGTATGTAAACTACACGTATGAATAAATAAGGAGTGTGGGTGAGTATGTAAACTACACGCATGAATAAATAAGGAGTGTGGGTGAGTATGTAAACTACACGTATGAATAAATAAGAAGTGTGGGTGCGTTGAAGAGTAATCCTGGCGTGCCCATGTGTGTGCAATATATTACAATTACTAGTAGTATGCATCACTGCCTGGAACAATATGTAAAAAAGCCCAAGGGGCCATATGGGATATGAGAAGAGGACAGGGTGACAGACAGGCGTGTTTGTGACGGTACTCCGTCATCATGACCAGCCATATTAACAGTACTCTCACCTATAACACTCGTCTAGGGCCCTAGAAAATGTGCGATGTGGGAGGACGTGGACAGAATCACGGAATCCAGCTGTTAAAGCGGAATTCAACAATATTCTACAATGTCTTGGACTTAATAGGGGATCGACTAAATGTACTGAAAATGTATTCATTTGCTCAAGTTCATCATGACACGAACAGAATGCATCAGTGATTCGTATATTTCCTGCAACTTTCTGCGGAGGCAACGAAAACTCCTCGTCTGTGGATGAGCGGTGCGTGTGGCTACCACTTTGTGTGGCCTTAGCGATGATGCTAATGAAAACCTTCTGGTAGATGGAAAGACTCCCAACACCCTTCTCGTTGAAATGTTAACTACAAAGTAGACTGTGCTTGCCTGGCAGAATGATATCATGATTATTTGCATCATTCAAGTGTTTTTTGTTTTGACTGCTAAACAACAGCCTGTTGCTAGTTGCACACTAGAATTAAAGGGGTAATTACACCCAAAAATCGAGATTTCTAAATTTGCCCAGACCTCAAAAGTGGTCTCCTGATGTGGTTTAAACATTCTTGTTAAAACATGGACTTAAAACATCCAATTCAGTTGTTTTTCTATTTAAAAAAGTGTGATTTGAAATCGAAAACATGAAAGAAAGAAAAATAGGGGGAAATGGAAACCTGGAAAAACAAAATGGAGAAAAATCAGACAACAAACAAAAAATGTATAGGACCCTACTCATACTCTGGTTGGAGTGTAGAGTATTTCAAAGCATCTGTGTGTGTGTGTGTGTGTGTTCATTGTGTGTATGAGTCTGTACCTGCATAGCTACTGTGTGCTTGTGTGCTTGATAATCTGTGTAGGTGAAGGCTTATTTCTGCTCATTTAGTCCTCTAGGCTCAGAGTAGGAGAGAGAGTAGACTTGTGCTGGCGGCAGTGGAGAACCCTAACCCCCATATTCTGATGGAAGGCTGGCGAGAGTCAGGAGAGGCTCCACAATGTTTCCTACAGAGGTCTCCAGGCTGATGGGCATTGCGGTGGTGGTGGTGTGGTTGTTATAGGGGGGGGGGGGGGGGGGGGGGGGTACTGAGGTGGGAGAGGAGAGGTGTAGAGAAGCAGAAGCACTGGTGACACTCAGGCGGTGGCTTGTTCTAGTCCTCTGAAGCTTGGGTTGGGGAAGGACAAGAGAGAGGAGAGTTGAGGGAAGAGAGGAAGAAAAAGAGGATGACAGAAGAGAGAGAGAGAGAGAGAGAGAGAGAGAGAGACTCAGACAGAGATGAATGGTAGATAGGAGGTAGAGTGAGATGGAGAGATGATCCAAGAGAAAGGGAAGGAGGGTATGAATAGGAGTGGGGGGACATGGTGGGTGAGAGGGGAGATAGGGAAGAGAGGAAGAAAAAGAGGATGAGAGAAGAGAGAGACACTCAGACAGAGAGATGAATGGTAGATAGGAGAGATAAGAGTATGAATAGGAGTTGGGGGACATGGTGGGTGAGAGGGGAGATAGGGAAGAGAGGAAGAAAAAGAGGATGAGAGAAGAGAGAGACACTCAGACAGAGAGATGAATGGTAGATAGGAGAGATAAGAGTATGAATAGGAGTTGGGGGACATGGTGGGTGAGAGGGGAGATAGGGAAGAGAGGAAGAAAAAGAGGATGAGAGAAGAGAGAGAGAGACACTCAGACAGAGAGATGAATGGTAGATAGGAGAGATAAGAGTATGAATAGGAGTGGGGGGACATGGTGGGTGAGAGGGGAGATAGGGAAGAGAGGAAGAAAAAGAGGATGAGAGAAGAGAGAGACACTCAGACAGAGAGATGAATGGTAGATAGGAGAGATAAGAGTATGAATAGGAGTGGGGGGACATGGTGGGTGAGAGGGGCGATAGGGAAGAGAACAACAGTGCTGGTTAGTAAAAGTGATCACAACAGAACCAGTTCTGCCTACTCCAAGCATTTGCCCATGCAGTGGCATACCTACATGCATCGCAGCCAGTTGCATCATGCAGCACAAACACAAACACACACACTCATTCTCATGGCTCCCAAATGTTGCCCACCGTCTCTGCATTTACCTTACGTCTCAATTCTCTGATCTAGTTACTACTTATACCTCCTGCCTCTACTCTACTCTACTCTACTCTACAAAAGGTTACTTTTGATAATGATAAATGGAATCAATGTACCCAGAAAAGACTAGATGCTACGTGCAAGTAGCCTAGCACAATTGCATCACCAGTAGGTGCTATTATATATATAAAAAACACATCTTAATCTCCTACTATCAATGGGTAGACGTTATTTCATATAAACATGTCTTAATCTCCTACTATCAATGGGTAGACGTTATTTCATATAAACATGTCTTAATCTCCTACTATCAATGGGTAGACGTTATTTCATATAAACATGTCTTAATCTCCTACTATCAATGGGTAGACGTTATTTCATATAAACATGTCTTAATCTCCTACTATCAATGGGTAGACGTTATTTCATATAAACATGTCTTAATCTCCTACTATCAATGGGTAGACGTTATTTCATATAAACATGTCTTAATCTCCTACTATCAATGGGTAGACGTTATTTCATATAAACATGTCTTAATCTCCTACTATCAATGGGTAGACGTTATTTCATATAAACATGTCTTAATCTCCTACTATCAATGGGTAGACGTTATTTCATATAAACATGTCTTAATCTCCTACTATCAATGGGTAGACGTTATTTCATATAAACATGTCTTAATCTCCTACTATCAATGGGTAGATGTTATTTCATATAAACATGTCTTAATCTCCTACTATCAATGGGTAGACGTTATTTCATATAAACATGTCTTAATCTCCTACTATCAATGGGTAGACGTTATTTCATATAAACATGTCTTAATCTCCTACTATCAATGGGTAGACGTTATTTCATATAAACATGTCTTAATCTCCTACTATCAATGGGTAGACGTTATTTCATATAAACATGTCTTAATCTCCTACTATCAATGGGTAGACGTTATTTCATATAAACATGTCTTAATCTCCTACTATCAATGGGTAGATGTTATTTCATATAAACATGTCTTAATCTCCTACTATCAATGGGTAGACGTTATTTCATATAAACATGTCTTAATCTCCTACTATCAATGGGTAGACGTTATTTCATATAAACATGTCTTAATCTCCTACTATCAATGGGTAGATGTTATTTCATATAAACATGTCTTAATCTCCTACTATCAATGGGTAGACGTTATTTCATATAAACATGTCTTAATCTCCTACTATCAATGGGTAGACGTTATTTCATATAAACATGTCTTAATCTCCTACTATCAATGGGTAGACATTATTTCATTTAGACATATCTTCTATTTACGCAACATCGCTATGATATAGCTGATGACATCCTCTTGTGTCCTACAGTGGATTTGAGGCAAATCAAGAGTCAGACAGGATTAAGTGAATACAGGCTCCAAGTCTGGAGCCTGGTCTGGAAGTCCAGAATACATCCTCCCTGAGAGCACCCCTGTCCCACAGCATATCCCTGCCACACACACATACTGCCCCCACACACTCAGACACAGTTTGTAACCGCAGTGACTGAGGCTGACCGAGGCATGCAAACAGATCGGGGGACAGAGACAGACAGACGGACAGAGGTCATGCCAACCCAGACGACCGCCCGCAGTCCTGCTCCCCAGTAACACCCTCCCATCGACCCACGGTCAGATGGGCAAGGCAGGCGGGCACTATGACATGCTGGGCACAGCCACACTGCCAACGGGCACAAGCTCTCTAGTCTTATTCAACTCAACCTGGGCTGAAGGGAGAGAGAGTCGGACTGTACTTGTGTGGTAAGTATGTGTTGGTGTAACAGAGCATGGGTGCATCACACTAACTATTTCCTCCATGCAATTTCAACCTCATCAAGGTCATGCACAGTATTTCAAGAAAGGGTCATGTGGTGGATTGGAATTGTCAGAATGGCAAAGGAATGAGACTGAGCAAATGGAAGCAAAGAAAGAAAAGGAGTGCACAAAGCACACACACGCGCACACACACACACACACACACACACAGACACACACAGACACACATGAAGTGGAATTCCCCTTGCTGAATTGTATTGAAATATATGCAGACGTCCTACGGCACACGTTTGTCTGTTAGTGGGTAATTAAAAGTGCCGTTCAATAGGAGATGGCATAACGGCAGAGCAGAGTTCATTTCATCCCTCCAGTGCTGCAGTTAGTTAATTACCTCAGAGGCGACAGGCAATAATGAAGCTTCCGTCAGATAGGCAGAACACTCTGATAAAGACTGCTCAGCTAGTCACAGAACACCTCCTTTTAGATGGAAGGACGAGAGTAGACAGCACTTCAGCGCTTGAGAAACTGAAGTGATCCACGGCAGCACTTGAGAGTGTTCACAGAACATGAGTGTTCACAGAAACACCTTCTTTCTTGTCCCTTCAAGGTTCTTATGCACAATTCAGGAGATTCTGTAACTTCTATAGAGTTCCTGTGAACAGTAGTGATGGCTATTCAGCCTCTCGGATACAGGTGAGAGAGAAGAGCAAGGTAAAGATGAACCTCGCTATAAATAGGAAATTAAAGACAGAATAACGGCCTTGTACTTTTACAGTGTGTGACACGATGCCTCAAAAAGGTCCAACCAATATATAACTAACCTTACACATCCTGGACTACCAATATATAACTAACCTTACACATCCTGTACAACCAATATATAACTACCAATATATAACTAACCTTACACATCCTGGACTACCAATATATAACTAACCTTACACATCCTGTACAACCAATATATAACTACCAATATATAACTAACCTTACACATCCTGGACTACCAATATATAACTAACCTTACACATCCTGTACAACCAATATATAACTACCAATATATAACTAACCTTACACATCCTGGACTACCAATATATAACTACCAATATATAACTAACCTTACACATCCTGTACAACCAATATATAACTACCAATATATAACTAACCTTACACATCCTGGACTACCAATATATAACTAACCTTACACATCCTGGACTACAAATATATAACTAACCTTACACATCCCGGACTACCAATATATAACTAGCCTTACACATCCTGGACTACCAATATATAACTAACCTTACACATCCTGGACTACAAATATATAACTAACCTTACACATCCTGGACTACCAATATATAACTAACCTTACACATCCTGGACTACCATTATATAACTAACCTTACACATCCTGGACTACCAATATATAACTAACCTTACACATCCTGGACTACAAATATATAACTAACCTTACACATCCTGGACTACCAATATATAACTAACCTTACACATCCTGGACTACCATTATATAACTAACCTTACACATCCTGGACTACCAATATATAACTAACCTTACACATCCTGTACTACAAATATATAACTAACCTTACACATCCTGGACTACCAATATATAACTACAAATATATAACTAACCTTACACATCCTGTACTACAAATATATAACTAACCTTACACATCCTGGACTACCAGTATATAACTAACCTTATACATCATGGACTACCAATATATAACTAACCTTACACATCATGGACTACCAATATATAACCACCAATATATAACTAACCTTACACATCCTGGACTACCAATATATAACTAACCTTACACATCCTGTACTACCAATATATAACTAACCTTACACATCCTGTACTACAAATATATAACTAACCTTACACATCCTGTACTACCAATATATAACTACCAATATATAACTAACCTTACACATCCTGCACTACAATTATATAACTAACCTTACACATCCTGGACTACCAATATATAACTACCAATATATAATATAACTAACCTTACACATCCTGTACTACCAATATATAACTAACCTTACACATCCTGGACTACCAATATATAACTAACCTTACACATCCTGTACTACCAATATATAACTAACCTTACACATCCTGGACTACCATTATATAACTAACCTTACACATCCTGGACTACCAATATATAACTAACCTTACACATCCCGTACTACCAATATATAACTAACCTTACACATCCTGGACTACCAATATATAACTAACCTTACACATCCTGTACTACCAATATATAACTAACCTTACACATCCTGGACTACCAATATATAACTAGCCTTACACATCCCGGACTACCAATATATAACTAACCTTACACATCCTGGACTACCATTATATAACTAACCTTACACATCCTGTACTACCAATATATAACTAACCTTACACATCCTGTACAACCAATATATAACTAACCTTACACATCCTCAACTACCACTATATAACAAACCTTACACATCCTGCCCTGAAATTCCTTGGTTGACTATACAAGTAAGAATGGAGCCAACCCAACCACACACAGTCAAAACACTCAAAAAGAGAAATAACTCAAGCAAATGACGAGGACACAGGAAGTAGGAAGTAAAGGACCAGAAAGAGGCGTGATGAACGAAGGTGCATGAGAATGATCAGGTGGTACGTTCAGAGTGGCCGGGGACATAGTGGAAAATTCTGGGAATCAACTCTTACCAGGTTTTTGTGCCCCTTGGGCGTCCTGCTCGCCATTCTCCAACACAGAGTCGGCATCTGCTCACACACACACACACACACACACACACACCAACAACAACAACAACAAGGCGTGTTGGTGCGTCAGCTGGAACCAACACTTAATTTCTGCCTAAGGTACTTCTGAAGTTGACCATCATGGAAAACTGCCCACACACAGTCTGCAACTCTGGACAGACTGTCTGGACAAGAGACGTGGCCTACAGCTGAGTCACAGTCTGCTGGACCCACACACAAACACTCCACTAAAATCAGGCCGCAGCCGCTGGAGTGACACACCGTCAGACCCAAAATGGCAGGGCTTGTCCAGCGCTGTCTGGCTTCATCAGTCTCTTATCTGGAGCTGCTTACATAAGGCCATGTAACGTCGCACACACGCTTCTTCTCACTTTTAGGATTGTAGTTTGCCTACACCGTTGGGCCTAGTTACGTGCCTAATTATGGAAGCCCTTCCCAGAAACCATGGAGGTCTGAATTAAAGTGAGATTAGACGTTGGCAGCTATCCGCACATTCAATACCATGGATTAAAGGTGGTATCGGTTGGGTGTAGATGGTGAAGCCCATACGCTAAGGACTAATCCTGGGTTTCATTTCATTAGAACATGCATGATCTGCTCATACAGCATGTGAAACTCTAAGACGCCTGGCTGCATGCGCTCCAGTACGGCCACCTATTGTTCGTTTAACCTTCATTCATCCGGGTTAGTCTCATTGAGATCAAATAGGTTTTTCAAGGGATACCTGATCCAACCAAGACAACAGCAGCGGGGAAAACGTTTCAGACAAATATCAGACATAACAATTTACAGACTTGGACACACCATAATCAAATTATAGACAGACACACACATACAGTACAATTACAGAAACATACATGGGTAATAGATATACACCCATGTTAGTGTGTGGCGTGGGGATAATGTGAAAGAAGATTTGTAGAGCTCTCTTTCTTTCTTTCTCTCGCTCATCTCTCCCAGGAAGGTAGAATAGATGGAAGGACGTAATTGATGGAGATGGGAACAATAAAAGCCAAGCACATTACCCTGAGAGAAGTGTGAGTCTTACACATCCCCCTGCATTACTCTAAGAGAAGAGTGAGTCTTTCACATCACCCTGCATTACCCAGAGAGAAGAGTGAGTCTTACACATCACCCTGCACTGCCCTGAGTCTTACACATCACCCTGCATTACCCTGAGAGAAGAGTGAGTCTTACATCACCCTGCATTACCCAGCGAGAAGAGTGAGTCTTACACATCCCCCTGCATTACTCTAAGAGAAGAGTGAGTCTTACACATCACCCTGCATTACTCTAAGAGAAGAGCGAGTCTTACACATCACCCTGCACTGCCCTGAGTCTTACACATCCCCCTGCATTACCCTGAGAGAAGTGTGAGTCTTACACATCCCCCTGCATTACTCTAAGAGAAGAGTGAGTCTTACACATCACCCTGCACTGCCCTAAGTCTTACACATCACCCTGCATTACCCTGAGAGAAGAGTGAGTCTTACACATCACCCTGCATTACCCTGAGAGAAAAGTGAGTCTTACACATCACCCTGCATTACACAGAGAGAAGAGTGAGTCTTACACATCACCCTGCCTTGCCCTGAGAGAAGAGTGAGTCTTACACATCACCCTGCATTGCTCTGAGAGAGTCTTACACATCACCCTGCACTGCCCTGAGTCTTACACATCACCCTGCATTACCCTGAGAGAAGAGTAAGTCTTACACATCACCCTGCATTACCCAGAGAGAAGAGTGAGTCTTACACATCACCCTGCATTACCCTGAGAGAAGAGTGAGTCTTACACATCACCCTGCATTGCCCTGAGAGAAGAGTGAGTCTTACACATCACCCTGCATTGCTCTGAGAGAGTCTTACACATCACCCTGCACTGCCCTGAGTCTTACACATCACCCTGCATTGCCCTGAGAGAAGAGTGAGTCTTACACATCACCCTGCATTGCTCTGAGAGAGTCTTACACATCACCCTGCACTGCCCTGAGTCTTACACATCACCCTGCATTACCCTGAGAGAAGAGTGAGTCTTACACATCACCCTGCATTACCCAGAGAGAAGAGTGAGTCTTACACATCACCCCGCATTACCCTGAGAGAAGAGTGAGTCTTACACATCACCCTGCATTGCTCTGAGAGAGTCTTACACATCACCCTGCATTGCCCTGAGAGAGTCTTACACATCCCTTCACTAAGCACTGCCCCCTGGTTAGGATGGATGTACAGTGATAAGCCCAGCGGTGCATCAGTCTGAGGTTATCCACTGTAGGTTAATAAGTGTACATATGGCAGGTGTTCATTCATATTCCCATTGTCATCGATCAATTGATCAACCAACCCCTTATGCTCACCTTCACTTATGACCTATGATTGTGTTCGTGGCTGAACTCAATGACCTCCCTCCTTCCCGTTCCCCTCATCCCCCTAACCCCGTCCCCTCCAGTCAGCTCACCTGCCCTGTTCCCGTCATTGTCCAGCAGGGGGATGTAGTCCGTCTTGCCCACAGTCTCGCCCACCTGGTCGTCAAAGGCCTCGGCCTCCAGCTGGGCCACAAAGTCCCTCTCCACCAGGTCCTCCGGGCCAGCCTGGGGCACACTGTCCATCAGAGCATCGCTCAGGCTCAGGTCCAGCTCTGCCATGGTTCTGAGGGGGGAGACAGAGACAAGCAGTGGTGTAAGGTTAGAATTCAAATGGGATCCAGGAAGGACAGTTTAGGATGGATGAAACATTTGACAAATGCCAAAATATATACCGCAGGGGAAACACACACACAGATTACACATACAGTTTGAGGTAATAAAATAGTTACAATAGTTATAATTTCTTACATCAGTGTGTTACATTTTAACTGTACCAACAAGTCATGTTTGATACTTAGAAGATGCATCATTCATGAATTCTCCCAACCAGAATCAGACAGAGCCAGCAAGCAGGCCTCCTGAGGTTCCAGCTGTCTCTCTATCTAACCTGCCAGTAATGTAATGTCCTTCTGGGCCACAAGGCCTCTCTGCTAGGCCCACACAAACCCAATAATCTGGGACATCCACGGATGTTCCCAATAAGAGAACAGCACACTCTAGGCTGCTGTAGCACTAGGGCAAGTACACATACATACAGACAGAGAGAGAGAGAGAGAGAGAGAGAGAGAGAGAGAGAGAGAGAGACACTCAGGGGAAAGGCCGGCTGCTGATCAGGTTTGAGAGAAAGACCCAGCTCTAGGGTCATCTGACCACGGAAGCTGCGAGAATCTGCAGAGTCATATGGTGTCATCTTTCACCAACGTCAAAGGGAGGGGTAATGACAGGTTATAATCCTGATCAGTCCCCCGGTCCCCTATCCCTCTCTAACGCCCTCTCTCTCTCTCTTGCTTTCGCGCTCTCTTTCTCCATTTTCATTTGCTAAGCCTTACCATTCCCTCGGTCATTCCTCCTCTCCGTTCCGTTCCCCTCCCTCGCTCTCCTATAATCTCTCCTCCATTCTTCCCTTTTTACTCCAACCCCTCCTCCCTCTGCCTTCCTCAATCAGGGAGATTAGAATAGCATGTGCCAATGGTGTATCAGAGAGAGGGATTAGGGTTAGAGCAGAGCAGCACACGCTCCAGCAAAACCTCCCTCCCTCCCAGCCATAACACACATCCTGGGCAGTGAGGGCATCTAACCTGGCCTGCACCACTCTCCATCTCTCTTCATCCCTCTCTTTTAAATCCTTCTTTGCTCTCTGCATCTTTCCTTCTCTGCACACTTTCAAATTGTGGACGTACATAAAAAAAAGAGTTGAAGTGACCAGCCAGTGCACTTGTACAGTGTGAAGTGACAGAGCTCATTGTAGAGCTACTATCTGTATGGTGGGGCCCTCTCACTCTCTCTGTCTCTCTCTCTTTTCACAGAGCTGTCTGTGTGTATATACAGCATAACACGTCAGGAGCTCCATCTACTGGACAGTCTGGGTGGTGACAATGCCTATAGGCTTCCGAAATGCTTCGTTTCGGCTGGTGCCTCCCTTAAAAGCGGCAATAGTACTGTTTGTCCATCCTGAGATGCCGTAGCCAGTATACACTTCCTCAAAATAGTCCAAATTAATTTAAGAAATCTGTCATTCATTTTTGATGTTTTTGCTGAGTAGATCTTAGTCGTGCAACTTTAAATCTAACTAAATTGTTTGGGGCAGTATTTCTCAAGTTAAATAATGTGCATGAAAACGAGTCATCTATCGTTGAATGACAACAAACATTTCATTGATGAATCCTTATTGTTGACCAATGAAGGGGCTTAGACCTTGGCTCCAAACTTCAGCTTGCCTCCCGAAGAAAACATGTGTGCACGACCAGCCAAAAAACCTTCCCGAAGACCAAAAAGAAGAAAAAAACTGCTCGAAATTCCATCATAATATATGCAAACTGTTTCGGATGGGAAGCGTGCAGACGCTTTAACACATTATAGGTATAACCTTTTCCGTGACATTTCATTTGATAGCCCAGTCAATGGTATAACGTCGAGTCAATGGCAGATTGCTATAGTGGTTTTAAAGTGTGACTTTACAGTGTCTGGTTTTACATATGGGCAATTCCACGGTAACGGAATTACGCTTAGACTCAGATGTTTCACTGTAAAATGTATTCCAAACAAAAGCCATTGTTTTCAAAGTTTAACAAACCATACAACTCTATGCACAAGGACTACTTTGAACAGTGCAGACGCAAAGTTTGGTAACAGAATGATGGCATCAACAGCACAAACCGTCATTCTGTGACCAAACTTTTGAGTGTGCACTCTTCTTTAAGTAAATGTGTTTTTGTCAAATTCTCTGTGTAAATTGTTAAAAGTAGTCCTTGTGGGGGCCTCCCGAGCGGCGCAGCGGTCTAAGGCATTGCATTGTTGCAGCGTCACTACAGCCTGGGGTTCGGTTTGGCCATGACCGGGAGTCTCATATGGCCGTGCACAATTCACCCAGCGTCGTCCGGATTAGGGGAGGGTTTGGCTGCAAGGGCTTTACTTTGCTCATCGTGCTCTAGCGACTCCTTGTGGCAGGCCGGGCGCCTGCAGGCTGACAAAGTCATCAGTTGAACGGTGTTTCCTCCGACACATTGGTGCAGCCAGCTTCCGTGTTAAGCGAGTGTGTGTCGAGAAGCGTGTTTTGGCGGGTCGTGTTTCGGAGGACACATGACTCGACCTTCGCCTATCCCGAGCCTGTTGGGGAGTTGCAGCGATGAGACAAGATTGTAAAAGCGAAATTGGGGAGAAAAAGGGGGTACATTTTCATTTTTTAAATTTATTTTAAAAGTAGTAGTCCTTGGACTTAGACTTGGTTTGTTCAACTTTGAAATCAATGGATTTTGTTTGGCATACATTTTAAAGTGACACAATCTGAGTGTTAGTGTTATACCGTTACTGTGGAATTGCCCATATGTGTTGTACTGTATGAAGTGAAAACTATATTTCCCTATGGGGTTATGAAGACCAACTCAGACCTGAACATTCATAATACAGAGTTTAAGACTCAAACAGTCTACATGGGGGTTTCCTGTAAGCAGCAGTAGTATACAGGCAATTCCACGGCAACAGAGTGATGCCGAGACTCCAATTTTTCACTTTAAAATGCGAGCCAAACAAAAACCAATGATTGTATAGTAAAAAAACAACATATGTACAAGGACGACTTTTACCAATTTCCACTGAACATTTTACCTGAAGAACAGTGCAGATGCAAAGTTAGATATTTTTTTATTTCACCTGGCAAGTCAGGTAAGAACAAATTCTTATTTACAAGAAATGTTGTTGAAACTGAACTGGCTAAATTGCTAGAGCTCTAAGAAAACAACCCAAAGGTTACTGCTGCATTTTTGGCTCAGATTCTACCATTAACCTCTTGAATACAATTTGGTGTGGCCACTCGGACACCATATTGTTTCAACAAAGGAAGGAAACCAAAGGAAAGCCAGGCTTTCTATTGTGCGGTCTGACCAACAAATGGCCCACGGGACGTCTAGTACTCTGGCTGATGGGGCAGTGTGTGTGTGTGTGTGTGTGTCCGCTGGATGACATAAGGCCATAGAGAAGGTTCATCCTCTCTATTCTGCTGCAACAGATCAATATTGTAGCCGACAGCAAACGTAGGTGAATCAAAGTTATTTTTAATTGCATATTTAAATTGTCGCTGCATGTCTAATAAATCACTGTGTGTGTTTATTTCACGAAAATAACAAAAAATATATTTTTGGTATCATTTATTTTCCTGAGCCTCCTTTTGCCATTGAAATGCTCAGTCTGATCGTGTGGGTGTGTTGATATGAATGTAAATATATTTACATACACAGCCCTGATCGGCGGATAAGATCGTATAGACCCCACATGTTAAACTCCAGACCTTGAAGCAAGTGCCACTCCTTTAAAAAAAAAAAATCCCTCTAATCAGGGACTGGTTTAGACCTGGGACACCAGGTGGGTGCAATTAATGATCAGGTAGAACAGAAAACCAGCGGGCTCCAGACCTCGTAGGGTCAGAGTTGAATACCCCTGGTCTAGACTCTAGAGAGCCTACCCGGCTAACCCCTTCAAAGTAGGAGGATATATTTAAGCAATAACGCCCGAAGAGGTGTGTTATTCGGCCAATATACCACGGCTAAGGGGTTGTCCTTACGCACAACGCAACGCGGAGTGCCTGGATACAACCCTTAGCCATGGTATATTGGCCATATACCACAAACCAAGAGGTGCCTTACTGCTATTATAAACTGGTTAGTTAAAAAAATGAATTGGGTCATGACCTTGGTATACGGTCTGATATTCCACGGCTTTCAGTCAATCAGCATTCAGGGCTCAATCCACCCGGTTTAGAAATGTAAATAAAAGATTTGACTTGTCATTGGTCAGAATAATCAGATCAGATTGTGATATCATGCTGTGGGACAAAAACTCCATCCTACCTGAACAGGCTGAAATTACATGCATTTTTCTCCTAAACGCTCCTACACTAAATGGGCATAATCACAATTTCACAAGTGATATTTCGAGCTCATAGTATGGGAATATTACGTGTGACTGCACTGCCCCTTTAAGAGCATTTCAAAATGGCCACCTGTCACATAAGCAGCCACAATAGCAGATAATGCGCCAAAACTGACGTAATGCCCAGCGTAATCTATGGACGTGTTAGGTCAGCCCCTTTGCGGGTTCTCTAAGTGGCACTCGTACGTGTTGACATGACAGACATGGTAGATACGGCAAGTGCACTATTTAGCGTGTGCTGCATCCTAAGTGGTGTGTGGGTTGTCCTATCAACTTACTGCAGTCACTCTGGGCACTGCGCCAAGACAGGGACCAGACCTACAAGGGATTCAAGGGTCAGTCACAAGTACAGTATGAAAGTGAAGGTTAGTATCGAATTAGATTAGTGCTGCAGTCTTTGCCTGTCCTCTGAAAAATCCCTTCAAACAAATGTAGAGTTTTTCCAAACACTGTAGATACAGTACATCACTTCTGGACACAGACATCCTTGGACCCGAATGAGGGGCTGGAAGGACCCAGACAACTGTGGTCATTGGTCAATGTTTGTCCGGCTGCAACAACAGTGTTTTCCTTAGGGGAAAAGTGGCACATGAACTGGGCTGTCCTAAATTGCAACGTCCGCGGCCCTTGTGGCGCCAAAACAACTGTCGGGCAGCTCGATACCATTTATTTTCCGTGGTAGGCCTGCCATTTGGGTTGTGGTCACAACCGACAACCGGGGGTTGAGGTCAAACAGTCTGTCCAATGAGGTCATTGGCTTCCTAGATACTTCCTGGGGCGTGCCTGTGTGGGAGGAAATGAGGTCACGACGGTGCTCTCGTTATGCTGTGACCTCTCTCATGTAGGCCACACCCTTTCCTGTTCATCTAGGACATCCGGGGTTAGGACTGTTACTATGTCAACTGGTTTTACAGAAAAGTATCCTAGTTCCAAAAGCATTATGAGTTGTGTTGTGTAGGTTTGGGAGAGTTATTTTTGTCCTAAAAAAGTATTAAGTCAATGTTTCCAGTCAAGACCCAAGTCATGAGCCTGAAGGAATTAGCCACAACACACCGATCAGTTCCAAACCGCCAATTGGGAAAAATATATATAATAGAACCTTTAATAGAACCTCTAATTACTTTCTACAAATCATTAAATAAATCCCCAAAACTCCAGAAAGGCCATCATGTTCTTTACTGAGCAGATAGAAAACAGTTATGAGGAATTCTGACCTCGGTTGTCACATTCTAGGAGAGGTGATGACACTGTTCTGGTTTAGCAGGCCTTCTGTCCTTCTTACGGTATGTAGCATATCTCTGAGTGTATGTGTGTGACTCAATGAATGTGTATGTTTGTGTGCAGTGACTCTCTAAAAACAGCTCTCACTCACTCTCTGTTTAACTTCAACAGGACTGGCCTGTGATAGACCCCAGCCAACTGTGTGTGTGTGTGTGTGTGTATGTGTTTGTGTCTGTGCGTTTGTGTCTGTGTGTGTGAGTTTGTGTCTGTGCGTCTGTGTGTGTGTGTGTTTGTGTCTGTCTGTGTCTGTGTCCGTCTGTGTCTGTGTGTGTGTGTTTGTGTCTGTGTCTGTGCATCTGTGTCTGTGTGTGTTTGTGTGTCTGTGTGTGTGTGTTTGTGTCTGTGTCTGTGTGTGTGTGTGTGTCTGTGTGTGTTTGTGTGTCTGTGTGTGTGTGTTTGTGTGTCTGTGTGTGTGTGTGTGTGTGTCTGTGTGTGTTTGTGTGTCTGTGTCTGTGTGTGTTTGTGTGTCTGTGTGTGTGTGTTTGTGTCTGTGTCTGTGTGTGTTTGTGTGTCTGTGTCTGTGTGTGTTTGTGTGTCTGTGTCTGTGTGTGTTTGTGTGTCTGTGTGTGTGTGTGTTTGTGTCTGTGTGTGTTTGTGTGTCTGTGTGTGTGTGTGTGTGTGTGTGTCTGTGTATGCCTGAGGCCCTGTATAGCGCACAGCTTCCCATTTTCTGCACCACCACTTCTGTTTTTGTTTCTAGTGATGTGCACAGAGAGCTGACACAGCCTTTTTCTGCATGTTGTTTATCAAAGGCCTGTTCACACATAACATGATGGCTGAAATTACAAGCAGGTGGTTGTGTGACAGTTCCATGGTGCCGGGCCCACCGCTGAACTCATTAAAAGTGGATAATGTCTTTACACTTGGATTTGGCAGTCTACTGGATGCCACCATGCGTACTCTTTCATACAGGTCCCCAGTGGGACTCAAACCCACAACCCTGGCATTGCAAGCCCCATGCTCTACCAACTGAGCCACACGGGACTAGAGACAACGGGACCTTACTTCAAAAGGTGGACTCCTTTTATCTGGTGACCATGAACTGCAGCTCTCCCTCAACCCACTCAACATCTCACTCAGAGGAGGAGATGACTGTGCCTTGTAGCTCAGTATGTCACCTGTTCAGTATGTCACCTGTTCAGTATGTCACCTGTTCAGTATGTCACCTGTTCACAATGTTTCAAGACGCATTACAATCAATATACTGTAAGTATACGGCCAAATCAGGTTTTAAATTCTCAAACTCTTTGGGGTGCTTTGAAAATAAATGGGACGGACCAACATCAACATGTCCAACGCTTATGGCCGCAACAATATTTTTCTTATCCTTTTTTAAAATGTCTAGTGCTGATTTAAAAAGGAAGTGCCGGTCCGATAATTCCAACCCAAAATAACAGCAGTGTGCTGCAGCGAAAGCTGAACCAAAATACGTCTCAAATGAAAATGTGCTGTAGAGTCCCGCTGGTTGTGTGACTGACTGTGGGCCAGTTGATGATGACAACAGGCCAAGTGTCCAGCTGTGATGTTAATCTAAGTGAGATGGTTTCTTCGACATTCCTCTTGGTCTGGTTCACTACCAGCCCAGCCCACACAATCAACAGCACTGTACTGTGCACCACAGTGTCTATCATTACCCCTGACACTGGACTCATTACACACAAGTGTTCTATATATTCTAGATCAGGGATGGGCAACTTTGATGGGGGTGGGGGCCACAGTGGCTCGCAGGCCTGCGTACCTACATCTATACCCACACATGCAATTTATTTGCGAGCAAAACATTTTAGCGGCCCCCCCTCTTGACCGCAGAGAGAAAAAGTTTGCCGAAAGTCGACACATTTTTCCATGGGGCATTTTTCAGTTTTAAAGCTAATTTCATGCAATTCTGCACATTTTGCTATTAGGTCGAGAGAAATTTTTATTTTATTTTATATGATATCTGAGCGAGAGTGACTAAGTAAACCAATGCCCCCCCCCCGGTTGCTAATTCGACCATGATTATTACAAGTGTAGATAGCTGGCTAGACTAACTTACCAATCTAAAGCTGTCAGTGACGGACATAAGAGAAAAACTGCTGACACACAACCGCACAACCAAATTTCAAAATTTCACCTTTAAAATATTCTACAATTCCTACTCTCAACAGTAAGTTGAGACCCCGACTGGCGGGCTGCCAGTTGCCCATCCCTGTTCTAGATAGTTCACCTCAGGGAAAGTTCATACCTCCAAAGCATATCTTTGCATAGCCAGGTATCACATATGTATTTGGCCTCTAGCAACTCAAAAGAGGTACATTTTATTGCAATCTGTTAGGCCTGTATTGATGTACTTCAACTTGACAAAGGGAAGTGTAGGAAATGGCAACAAGCATGACACTAGAGTAGACATAACCGTATTATAACATTAGCTACAATAAGATAGTAAAGCTGGCTAGCTAGCTAGCTAACGTTAGCTAGGCTAATTGAGACTAGCTACATAACTTGAACTTTGAACTGTGGACTTTCTCCCCTTCAGAATCCTACAGGAAATAACAACAACTCCATTCAGATGATTAAGTAGCAGCGTGTCAGAAGTGCTTCAAACTCATCAAATATAAGACCAGAACATTGTCCGAGTCGACAGGAGAGGGGATTTCACAACAGCTAACTGCTCTTTTGCGTCTCGTCATTGAGCAGCCCAAGGCGGAGTCATTGCTATGGATACTCACGCAGGCAGACCAGCAGAAGAGCGCATGCAGAGCAGGGAGGGGGAGGACAGACAGAGACGAGCAGCTAATCATTACTAACAATTGAAGTTATTTCTGATGTTGGGTTTGGACAGGGCAGAAGCAATCAGGCCTGGGTAAATTTGGCAGAAGTAATCAGGCCTGGGTAGGGCCTGAACGTCGGGCATGGGTAGGGCTCGGGCTGAAAATTCATGCCCGTGCAGGGCTCTAGTTCTTTGTGCTAGGGTGGTTTATGTAAGAGTGTGGTAGCATGGATAGGTATGTGTTCAGTCAAGCTTTGCCAAAGAGACCCGCAGGGAGTTACTGATAAAGGTTAATGAGTGAGAAAGAGAGAGGGGGGAAAGACCCTGGAGGCCACAGCTCTGACAATGTGAGACGAGTTCCTCTCAGGAATGCAGGAGGTGGCAGCCCTGCCTCACACAGGAACCCAAGGGAGGTGTGTGTGTGTGTATGTGTGCACGCTGCTAATGAGTCTCAGGTGGGTAACAGTTGGGGCACTGTGAACTACACCCATGAATTGTATTTCTGTGCCAGTGAGGTATAGTGTGTGTGTCTGGCTGCCTTTAATGATCCGGAGGTGGGGCTGTGGGGCAGCGTTGTAAACCTCAGATCAGAGGCTCATGCCCTGCCTCCCTGATGTGTGTGTCACCCTAACCCGAGGCAGACACAGTGTGATTGACAGTGCTGACTCCACGGGCCAAGCCCGCTCCCCTTGCTCAGTACACAAGGCTAACCACCTTTTCAGTCAAGACTGTAGGGGCTCTGTTTCAACACACCAAACACAATAGTACATTTAAGCGCTGGCAGTAGGGCTATAGGTCCGAGGGTGTGTCAGGAATACTTGAGTTATTTTCACAGCCGTTATTATGAATGCAATAGCTGGCCGTGGCGCGAAAGGGCTGGGTTTTGATGAATGAACACTGTTCAATCAAGGTGTTCCAAGGCTTATACTGCATGTGTTTGTCTCAAGTTCTGTAGGTTATTGACGGTCCAATTCGGCTGGGGGATGGAATATTGTCGTCCTAGTCCATTGTGGATTGATACTACAGTTTATTAGATAGCATAGCCTACAGTAACAAGTGACAGCAACAGTAAAACACACACACACACACACACACACACACACACACACACACACACACACACACACACACACATATATATATATATATAATAACATCCAGTGATTGCTCAATATGTTTTGAGTGTTGACAGTCAATATTGTTGTAACTGGCTTTAACTACACATTGCAATTCTCTTCAAATAAAAAATACTAGGCTCCCGTAAATTGCATTGTATGTGTAAGGCACCTTCTCAATAAGCAAGATATAGCCAGGCCTACCGTTGATATGGCGTTATACTGAAAAATTTTTGTTTGGCGGAGCGAGTCTTTGCTAACCGGACAAAGGCACTCTTTGGAAAAGGGGATGGATACAAGCCGAATGGAGTACACGCTTATGTTAATTGTGAAAAATGCAAAAGAACGTTGGCAATAATGTCACGAGTAGATCATTATATGGATTAAATTGGCCATATGCTTTGCTGTTGAACCAGCTTTCATTATAGAAAGGTAAGGATAGCCTACTAAGTAGAGGTCGACCGATTATGATTTTTCAATGCCGATACCTATTATTGGAGGACCAAAAAAATCCAATACCGATTAATCGGCCGATTTTTATATATATATTTGTAATAATGACAATTACAACAATACTGAATGAACAATGAACACTTTTATTTTAACTTAATATAATACATAAATAAAATCTATTTAGTCACATATAAATAATGAAACATGTTCAATTTGGTTTAAATAATGCAAAAACACAGTTTTGGAGAAGAAAGTAAAAGTGCAATATGTGCCATGTAAAAAAGCTAACGTTTAAGTTCCTTGCTCAGAACATGATGAACATATGAAAGCTGGTGGTTCAATATTCCCAGTTAAGTTTTAGGTTGTAGTTATTATGACGCGTCGACTATTTCTCTCTATACCATTTGTATTTCATATACCTTTTGCTATTGGATGTTCTTATAGGCACTTTTGTATTGCCAGCCTAATCTCGGGAGTTGATAGGCTTGAAGTCATAAACAGAGATGTTCTTCAAGCATTGCTAAGAGCTGCTGGCAAAACGCAGTAAAGTGCTGTTTGAATGAATGCTTACGAGCCTGCTGCTGCTTTGATTATATGCAACGCAGGACAAGCTAGATAAACTAGTAATATCATCAACCATGTGTAGGTAACTAGTGATTATGTGAAGATTGATTGTTTTTTATAAGATACGTTTAATGCTAACAAGTTACCTTTGGCTCCTTGCTGCCACAAGGTCCTTTGTAACGGTGCACTCGCGTAACAATTGGTCAGCCTGCCACGCGGTCTCCTTGTGGATTAAAATGCCATTGGCCATGCCGATTAATCTGTCGACCTCTGCTACTAAAGGTTTGTTTTGTAATCAAACAAAACGGAAAACAAGCAATTGCTACAGGAAAATAACTTAAATGTTTCTAAATATGAGTGTCACCGGATTATCTCATCTCTCGTTCAATGATGGGCAAATAGCCTACAAGGAGTTTTTTTTTACTCAGCCAAAATAATGACAGGAGCTGGTTAAAATAATGTAATAGCCTACAAAGGGGGATGTCTGCTCACTGTTTTGCTGCTGCCAAACTTGATATTTTAATAAAGCTATGGTGATTAAGATTTATTTCAAAGTGGTCTCACGAGCCAAACCCTTTACTGATAGTCTTGACTACTTGGCAAATGTATTGGGAATGACAACAAAAAACGACATCCATTGAGAGGAGAGGCTATGCTTGGTTTTTAATCAAATGAAACAAAACCGTTTTTAAACATGGGGTTTACGGGCACAAAAAGCACATCTTTCTTGTTCCATGTACAAATGGGCACTGTGCATCACTGCTGGATAGGCGGCACTTCCATTGTCAATATCCATGCCATAACCAACCGTGTTACCACTAAGACCAGCTTCCTGTTGGTCTTAAATATCCCACCAGAGCATACTAAAATTTGCACATTGGCGCAAGTTTCAGGACACACCTCAGATATTGCCAACCCTCCCACCTCAGCACAAGCAAGCTCATATAAGACCGGTAAATTACCAATCCTGGCGCTAGGGTTTGAAAATTACAGAGCGCCGGCTTTAAGGTTCGACATTTCAAACGGGTGTGCGTTGGGCTTAACGCCAGGTGAAAATAGAGCCCTAGGTGTAGATGTGGACTGTGGTTAATGGGAGCTTCCAGTGGGATGCATGTTCAGATAGAAATACATTCAGTAGAGCAGACATGATTGCCTGTTATGCTAGGTATTTAGAACAGTACCATCTCTATTAGGGATGCACGATATATCGGTAAACATATCGGAATCGGCCGATATTAGCTAAAAATGCCAACATCGGTATCGGCCCGACGTCTAGTTTAACGGCAATGTGCAAAACCGATATCAAAGCTGACGTGCATATCTATGTAAACACAGATAGATGAGAACATCTTTGTATATAACGTAGGTACATGATGTAATGGCGCTACATGTGCAAGACAGCATTCCTAACCTAGCCCCAATGTCTGCTGTGTGGATTGAGCAGTCAACAAGTCCAGCAGTCATTTGAAAGAGTAAGAACATTTCAGGGAGACAACGCAAAAGCGAAACCCATTTACGACAAGATAATGGAATTCATTGCCCTTGACAATCAACCATTCTCTGTTGTGGGTGATGTTGGCTTTTGCCGACTGGTCGAGCACCGGTACACTTTTCTTTATTTTTGGTACTATTTTTCAGATGTTGCCCTACCGGAGTTACACAGTAATAGCGTCACTGTTATTAGCTTCACGACTGACATTTGGACCAGCGATATCAGCCCCATGAGCATGCTGAGTCTGACAGCACAGTGGGTCGTCGAGGATTTCGTACTGAGGAAAGTCGTATTGCATGCTCATAAATATGCTGGTTGTCATACCACTGCTGCCATTTCAATGGCATTTGAGAACATGTTTGAAACTTGGAAACGTGAACACACTCCTAGCTCCATTCGAACAACTGACTGGAGAAATAAGCTCATCAACTCAATGCAGCAGACGTGATACCCTCTGTCATGGCATTGAAATGCCTGCTCAACAAAACTGACAGGGATGTAAACAAATGTGCACAAAATTTGAAATAAACTTTATGTACGTATGGAACATTTCTGGGATCTTTTTTTCAGCTCATGAAACATGGGTCCAACACTTTACATGTTACGTTTATATTTTTGTTCAGTGTTTTATTCGTATTCTAATTCCTAATTCTAACGCCACCAATTCTGTCACATAACAGTAGAGTGCGCATGCCCATTCTGACTTCGACAATGCAAGATAACCAGCTAGCTAGCAGCTAGTGTGTGTCGTTAGTGCTGACTGGTTTCTATGGAGTGAAGATGGCCCCTTTTCCCGACGACGTGGATGTTTTTACTGGCCCACATTGACGAATGAAACAGTTGCCATTGACAACAGTTTGCTCCGGCAACAAAACTGCCCACACAGTCTGTGAACAAGCAATTCAGTGGCATTCTCTCTTTACTGTCCGAGTCTGTAATACCATCATGTTTCAAGCAGACCACCATAGTCCCTGTGCCCAAGAACACTAAGGTAACCTGCCTAAATGACTACCGACCCGTAGCACTCAAGTCTATAGCCATGAAGTGCTTTGAAAGGCTGGTCATGGCTCACATCAACACCACTATCCCAGAAACCCTAGACCCACACCAATTTGCATACCGCCCCAACAGATCCACAAATTATGCAATCTCTATTGCACTCCACACTGCCCTTTCCCACCTGGACAAAAGGAACACCTATATGAGAATGCTATTCATTGACTACAGCTCAGCGTTCAACACCATAGTGTTGCTCATCACTAAGCTAAGGACCCTGGGACTAAACACCTCCCTCTGCAACTGGATCCGGGACTTCCTGACAGGCCGCCCCCAGGTGGTACGGGTAGGTAACTACACATCTGCCACACTGATCCTCAATACAGGGGCACCTCAGGGGTGCGTGCTCAGTCCCCTCCTGTACTCTCTGTTCACTCATGCACGACTCCAACACCACCATTAACACCATCATTACGTTTTCAGATGACACAACAGTGGTAGGCATGATCACCGACAAGACAGCCTATAGGGTTGTTCCCCCTCAGGTGATTGAAAATATTTGGCATGGGTCCTCAGATCTTCAAAGAGGTTCTACAGCTGCACCATCAAGAGCATCATGACTGGTTGTATCACTGCCCGGTATGGCAACTGCTCGGCCTCTGACTGCAAGGCACTACAGAGGGTAGTGCGTACGGCCCAGTACATCACTGGGGTCAAGCTTCCTGCCATCCAGGACCTCAATACCAGGCGATGTCAGAGAAAGGCCCTAAAAATTGTCAAAGATTCCAGCCACCCTAGTTATAGACTGTTCTCTCTGCTACCGCACGGCAAGCGGTACTGGAGCGCCAAGTCTAGGTCCAAGAGGCTTCTAAACAGCTTTTACACCCAAGCCATAAGACTCGTGAACATCTAATCAAATGGCTACCCAGACTACTTGCATTGCCCACCCTCTTGTACACCACTGCTACTCTCTGTTGTCATCTATGCATAGTCACTTTAATAACTCTACCTACATGTACATTTACCTTGACTAACCGGTGCCCCCGCACATTGACTCTGTACCAGTACCCCCCACAATTGTTATTTTACTTGTCATGGTTGAGAATAAAACGACTGAACAAATGAAGAATGAAACAGCACAGCAAGTAAGTGAAAGAAATAGGTTTTGATTATGTTTTACTGGTAATGGGGACATACGTAAATGCCAACAAAATAACTTTTTTTGTCAGTGTGGTGTGTGTGTCTGTAACCTTTATTTAACTAGGCAAGTCAGTTAAGAGCAAATTCTTATTTACAATGACGGCCTACCCCGGGCCAAACCCGGACGACGCTGGGCCAATTGTGCGCCGCCTTATGGGACTCCCATTTACGGCCGGATATGATACAGCCTGGATTCGAACCAGGGACTGTAGTAATGCCTCTTGCACTGCAATGCAGTGCCTTAGACCGCTGTGTCCATGTGTGTGCGTTAACTATTTAACTGTACTAGAATGCTAAAAAGGCCGGTATTTTTTTTTTATATCGGTTATCAGTATCAGTATAGTTTTTTTGGGGGGCAAGGAAAATATCGGATATCGATATCGGCCAGAAATATCATATCAGTGCATCACTAACCTCTATGCATTATTTATCTGTGAAGTTCTAAACATTGTATCCCTTTGAATAATCCCCAGGTCAGAATCCCCAGCATGCTTTGTCCTGCTCTCTGGTGTAGGGTTAGTCTCATGGGGCTCTGTCCTAGCAAGCAGGAAGGCCCCGTTCAAAACAAAGCCTGTGGATTATACACTGTGGAGAGCACCGGCAGTGGCATAGCACTCATTCAGTCATCGTGTGGTTTCTGTGATCACCCGTTTCAAACAGTTCGGTTCCTCTGTTCAACTTGGAACTGGTGTTCACATTGACTACTGTTGCTCAGAATGTTGCAGACTGTCACGGTTGTTGAAAAGGTCAGACCAAGGCGCAGCGTGTGTTGAGTTCCACATCTTTTATTTAAGTGAAACTTTCAAACATAAACAAGGAACAAAATGTGACTTACGTGGTGCCACCAGCACAAATACCAACAATATCCCACAACCCAGGTGGGAACAATGAAGTATGATCCCCAATTAGAGACAACGATAATCAGCTGCCTCTAATTGGGAACTATACCAAGTAAACCAACATAGAAATAGGAAAACTAGAACACGCCCCCTAGTCACGCCCTGACCTACAACACTGTAGAAAACCAAAGGCTCTCTATGGTCAGGGCGTGACACAGACAAAGAAAGATGGTTTGTCACTGTCACACACAAACGTATGTGCACAAATGGACAAACACACACACAAATACATCCATTCATTCATGAACCCACCCACATGTCAAAATGTAATTTTCACAGAGGTGCCATTCCTCTCCTGGTATGGGGAAAACAACATGTCAGGATGGCAAGTCACATGGACCAAAATAATCTGGTAACGTGCTGCAACACAACCATCACTCAATCTGGGATGAGTGCTGTATGTTCCACATATGAATAATATGTCAGAAACATATTAATAATGCAATGGTGTCATCCACTAAGGCTTTATGAGCAGGAGGGAAATCAACTAGCACTGTTTGTTTGCTCTTTCCTGCTGTGTGGTGTGTGTGTGTGTTTTCTCTCCCAATGTCTGGGTAAATCGATGGTAAAAAGAAAAGCAGAGCCCTTGGGAGGGAAGGGGGGGGGGGCTCACAAGGTCCTCCCAAAAACCTGCTGTCAGCCATCCAACTGCTGTGTAAGGAGAGAGGGATGAAAGGAGGAGGGGAGGAGAGAGAGATGGGGCTTATCCTCTGAGCCGACATTGCAGCAGCACACTGATTACTGAGACAGGTCATCTGTGCTCAGAGAGAGAGTGTGTTTGTGTGTGTGTGTGTGTGTGTAAGCAAATCTGTAAATGCAACAGCAGATGTTCTTGTATGAGTGTGCATGTGCCCCACAGAGATAGTATTTGCACAAATGTGTGTCTATGTGTTCCTTTTATGCATTTGTCCTTGCCTGTGGATAAGTGGCAGCACCCATCCAGTCATCTCCATGTTAAAGTGTTTCCCCTGAAGAGCTTGTGTATGTCTTTGATCTGTAGCCCTCTTCACCGAGACCCAGTGTGATTAATGCTATTTGGTTTGCTTCCCCCTCCAGAAACAGAGGCTCTTCATACTTAAGGCTTTACGCAAAAATACTCTCGACTACACGTATACTGTAAGGTATACCAGGTAGCGCAGGACAGTTGCCTCCCTCTAAGCAGGGCAGTGTAAACAGAAATGTCTCGTTGAGCCAACACACTTACAGTGAACATTTTAATAGCATGGCAATGTTTCAGAAACAGCTCAAATGTACAGACATTTAGCATATTTTTTAGACTTGTTTTAATTGAGTTTTTATCTGAAATTGTAGTAACAGCCTGTAACATTCTGAAATTGTAGCTTTAAATCTCAAGCGATTATTTAGATGTTTTTGCCTGACTGCACTATGCCACCGAGGTCCAGACAAGAAGCAACTCCCCAGGGAATAACTAACGATTTCAGTCGCAATTTGCTTTTACCTCATATAATGACTTTCATGAAATTGATCAAATGAAGCCTGGTTTGTTCTAAGGTAACTTTAATAAGGTAGCTTGTATAAGCCTAAGAGCTTGGCCTGCTATGGTTCAGCTAAACATCAGCATTCAACTACAGCCAGCACGTTTGTGAGGATGCAGAAGTTATTGTTTGTTTAGCTAGCTAGCTAATGTTACCTAGCTGTGTAGCGTATACAGTGCATTCAGAATGTAGTGAGATCATTTTACATTTTCCACATTTTGTTGGGAGAAACTCTCCAAATAGAGGTGTGCCAAGCTAGTAGGGTCGTACCCAAGAAGACTTGCGGCTATAATCGCTCCCAAAGGTGCTTCAACAAAGTACTGAGTAAAGGGTCTGAATACTCACAGTACTAGTCAAGATTTGGACACACATACTCATTCAACGTTTTTTCTTTATTTTTACTATTTTCTACATTGTAGAATAATAGTGAAGACATCAAAACTATGAAATAACACATGTAGTAACCAAAAAAGTGTTAAACATATCAAAATATATTTGAGATTTTTAAAAAGTAGCCACCCTTTGCCTTGATGACAGCTTTGCACACTCCTGGCATTCTCTCAACCTGCCTCATGAGGTAGTCACCTGAATTGCATTTCAATTAACAGGTGTGTCTTGTTAAGAGTTCATTTGTAGAATTTCTGTCCTTCTTGATGCCTTTGAGCCAATCAGCTTGTGACAAGGTAGGGGTGGTATACAGAAGATAGCCCTATTTGGTAAAAGACTGTCACGATCGTCGTAATGATGAGACCAAGGCGCAGCGTGCATAGAATTCCACATAATTTTAATAAAGAGAAACTCACTAAACAAAACAATAAAGAACAACGAATGAAACGTGAAGCTATACAACTAGTGCAGACAGGCAACTAAACATAGACAAGATCCCACAAACACAAAAGGGAAATGGATACCTAAATATGATCCCCAATCAGAGACAATGATAAACAGCTGTCTCTGATTGGGAACCATATCAGGCCAACATAGACATACAAAAAACCCTAGATGACCCACCCTAGTCACTATCACGCCCCAACCAACACAGAGAAAAAAACGGTTTACTATGGTCAGGGCGTGACAAAGACCAAGTCCATATTATGGCAAGAACAGCTCAAATAAGCAAAGAGAAACGACAGTCCATCATTACTTTAAGACATGAAGGTCAGTCAATTCGGGAAAAGTTTCTTCAAGTGCAGTAGCAATAATAATAATCAAGCGCTATGATGAAACTGACCCCCATGAGGACCGCCACAGGAAAGGAAGACCCAGAGTTACTTCTGCTGCAAATGATAAGTTCAGTAGAGTTACCAGTCTCTGTAATCGGCAATTAACTACACCTCAGATTGCAGCCCAAATAAATGCTTCACAGAGTTCAAGTAACAGGCACATCTCAACATCAACTGTTCAGAGGAAACTGCGTGAATCAGGCCTTCATGGTCAAATTTCTGCAGAGAAACCACTACTAAAGGACACCAATAAGAAGAGATTTGCTTGGGCCAAGAAACACGAGCAATGTACATTATACCAGGGAAAATCTGTCCTTTGGTCTGATGAGTCCAAATTTTAGATTTTTAGTTCCAACTGCCGTGTCTTTGTGAGACGCAGAGTAGGTGAATGGATCATCTCCGCATGCGTGGTTCCCACCGTGAAGCATGGAGGAGGAGGTGTGATGGTGCTTTTCTGGTGACATTGCCTGTGATTTATTTAAAATTCAAGGCACACTTAACCAGCATGGCTACCACAGCAATCTGCAGTGATCCCATCTGGTTTGCGTTCAGTGGGACTATCATTTGTTTTTCAACAGGACAATGACCCAACACACCTCCAGGCTGTATAAGGACTATTTGACCAAGAAGGAGAGTGATGGAGTGCTGCATCAGATGACCTGGCCTCCACAATCACCCGACCTCAACCCAATTGAGATGGTTTGGGATGAGTTGGACCGCAAAGGAATAGCAGCTAACAAGTGCTCAGCATATGTGGGAACTCTTTTAAGACTGTTGGGAAAGCATTCCAGGTGACCACCTCATGGAGCTAGTTGAGAGAATGCCAAGAGTGTGCAAAGCTGTCAAGGCAACGGGTGGCTACTTTGAAGAATATCAAATATCAAATATGTAGATTTGTATAACACTTTTTTGGTTACTACATGATTCCATATGTGTTGTTTCATAGTTTGTATGTATTTACTATTATTCTACAAGGTAGAAAATAGTAAAAATAAAGAAAAACTCTTGAATGATTAGGTGTGTCCAAACTGGTACTTTATGTAAATGTGATATTTCAGTTTTTTTGGTTAGTCATTATGGGGTATTGTGTCAAGGGGCCTGAATATTTTCAGAATGCACTGTATTATAATATGAATGACACTGTATGATACTGTTACTGTACTTTTATATTCGTATGGGAATGGGAATATAAAAGTACTAACAGCTAATTGAATGTGTACGGACAAGAAAATAAACCATTTAATTGTCTGCACAGGCTTGTGAATTGCTGCATTATTCAAGAGTGTAATATGGTTTGGTTGCATTATTCAATAGTGTAATTAGGGCTGGGCGATATGGCCTAAAAAGCATAAGCTTTGTTGTACAATAAAATGTGAAATACACTGCATTTCAAAACAGTGAGCAATAATCTAATGAATTCAGGGCTGGTGAAATTATACCTGCCTTCCACAACCATAAGACCCACTAATAATTCAATTATTTTATGAAAAGTTTAACCTGTTTTTTCGCAATAACCACTGATCTGGCTTTCAAGTCTGTCTACAAAAATGCCCTTTATGTTACAAAATTTAACCAGACCCATGAATAATGTACATTCATTAATAACGACTAACTTCTTGTAGCAGGCATTATCGAAAATTAACACCGGTCTCATCAGCAGTCTCTCAAGCACAAGCCCACATGCTAGTGAGTAGCCAGCTAATCTTTATATTTCAAGTTTAGCCAACTCACAGGCAATGTGACCAGCAAAGCACCATCACACCTCCTCCTCCTATTTGCTAGCTAACAGGGTAGAACAGTTGAATTGTTATGAACACACCCTTCTGTCCAACTATTTGAACAACATGCTAGTAGGCCTGGGACGATACCAGTATTGCAATATTTTTTCCATGGCAAAAATGAAACCAAGAAGCAGACCAAACTCTTTGGTCCTTTAAAAACCTTCTGAATGTAAAAGACTGTGTGCTATAGCTTGGAAAATAAATGTGACTCTGGATGACAACATAATGATGTTTGTTTCAGGGCTGTTCAGGGCTGTTTTCCTAAAGAAGTTGCGTGCCCTTCGCGTTTTGATTCCTTGCAGCGATACTAATGAGTATAGCGATACTGGATTCGTCTCGGTCCTACATGCGAAGGGCATTTAAGACTATTCTTGATTTTATCTTGTCTTAACATATACTAAATAATAAACTCAGCAAAAAAAGAAACGTCCTCTCACTGTCAACTGCGTTTATTTTCAGCAAACTTAACATGTTTAAATATTTGTATGAACATAACAAGATTCAACAACTGAGACATAAACTGAACAAGTTACACAGACATGTGACTAACAGAAATGGAATAATGTGTCCCTGAACAAAGGGGGGGGGGGTCAAAATCAAAAGTAACCGTCAGTATCTGGTGTGGCCACCAGCTGCATTTAAGTACTGCAGTGCATCTCCTCCTCATGGACTTCACCAGATTTGCCAGTTCTTGCTGTGAGATGTTAACCCACTCCTCCACCAAGGCACCTGCAAGTTCCCGGACATTTCTGGGGGGAATGGCCCTAGTCCTCACCCTCCGATCCAACAGGTTCCAGACGTGCTCAATGGGATTGAGATCCGGGCTCTTCGCTGGCCATGGCAGAACACTGACATTCCTGTCTTACAGGAAATCACGCACAGAATGAGCAGTATGGCTGGTAGCATTGTCATGCTGGAGGGTCACGTCAGGATGAGCCTGCAGGAAGGGTACCACATGAGGGAGGAGGATGTCTTCCCTGTAACACACAGCGTTGAGATTGCCTGCAATGACAACAAGCTCAGTTCGATGATGCTGTGACACACCGCCCCAGATCATGACGGACCCTCCACCTCCAAATCGATCCCGCTCCAGAGTACAGACCTCGGTGTAACGCTCATTCCTATGACGATAAACGCAAATCTGATCATCACCCCTGGGGAGACAAAACCGTGACTCGTCAGTGAAGAGCACTTTTTACCAGTCCTGTCTGGTCCAGCGACGGTGGGTTTGTGCCCATAGGCAATGTTGTTGCCGGTGATGTCTGGTGAGGACCTGCCTTACAACAGGCCTACAAGCCCTCAGTACAGCCTCTCTCAGCTTATTGTGGACAGTCAGAGCACTGATGGAGGGATTGTGCGTTCTTGGTGTAACTCGGGTAGTTGTTGCCATCCTGTACCTGTCCCGCAGGTGTGATGTTCGGATGTACCGATCCTGTGCAGGTGTTGTTACACATGGTCTGCCACTGCGAGTACGGTCAGCTGTCCGTCCTGTCTCCCTGTAGCACTGTCTTAGGCATCTCACAGTATGGACATTGCAGTTTATTGCCCTGGCCACATCTGCAGTCCTTATGCCTCCTTGCAGCATGCCTAAGGCACGTTCACACAAATGAGCAGGGACCCTGCTACTCTTTCTTTTGGTGTTTTTTCAGAGTCAGTAGAAAGGCCTCTTTAGTGTCCTAAGTTTTCATAACTGTGACCTTAATTGCCTACCATCTGTAAGCTGTTAGTGTCTTAATGACTGTTCCACAGGTGCATGTTAATTAATCATTAATTGTTTATGGTTCATTGAACAAGCATGAGAAACAGTGTTTAAACCCTTTACAATGAAGATCTGTGAAGTTATTTGGATTTTTACGAATTAACTTTGAAAGACAGCGTCCTGAAAAAGGGACATTTATTTTTTTACTGAGTTTATGTGTGAAATTTGTTTTGATTTAGAATGGACCATTATTATATACCTCGGAACAAGGGCAGGGGAAACAAATATATGTCACCTGTTCCCATGGTTCATTTTGAGAGAGATATCCAGTAAGGAGGGAGGACATGAGAAAGATATCCAGTAAGGAGGGAGGACATGAGAGATATCCAGTAAGGAGGGAGGACATGAGAGAGATATCCAGTAAGGAGGGAGGACATGAGAGTGAGAGAGATATCCAGTAAGGAGGGAGGACATGAGAGAGATATCCAGTAAGGAGGGAGGACATGAGAGCGAGAGAGATATCCAGTATGGAGGGAGGACATGAGAGAGATATCCAGTAAGGAGGGAGGACATGAGAGAGATATCCAGTAAGGAGGGAGGACATGAGAGAGATATCCAGTAAGGAGGGAGGACATGAGAGAGATATCCAGTAAGGAGGGAGGACATGAGAGTGAGATATCCAGTAAGGAGGGAGGACATGAGCGTGAGAGAGATATCCAGTAAGGACAGGGGA
This sequence comes from Oncorhynchus mykiss, assembly GCF_013265735.2. NCBI lineage: Eukaryota > Metazoa > Chordata > Actinopteri > Salmoniformes > Salmonidae > Oncorhynchus > Oncorhynchus mykiss. Next base: position 21,288,077 of record NC_048579.1, read on the forward strand.
CATGAGAGAGATATCCAGTAAGGAGGGAGAACATGAGAGAGAGAGAGATATCCAGTAAGGAGGGAGGACATGAGAGAGAGAGAGATATCCAGTAAGGAGGGAGGACATGAGAGAGAGAGAGATATCCAGTAAGGAGGGAGGACATGAGAGAGAGATATCCAGTAAGGAGGGAGGACATGAGAGAGAGAGAGATATCCAGTAAGGAGGGAGGACATGAGAGAGAGAGAGATATCCAGTAAGGAGTGAGGACATGAGAGAGAGAGAGATATCCAGTAAGGAGTGAGGACATGAGGGCGAGAGAGATATCCAGTAAGGAGGGAGGACATGAGAGAGATATCCAGTAAGGAGGGAGGACATGAGAGAGATATCCAGTAAGGAGGGAGGACATGAGAGAGAGAGAGATATCCAGTAAGGAGGGAGGACATGAGAGAGATATCCAGTAAGGAGGGAGGACATGAGAGAGAGAGAGATATCCAGTAACGAGGGAGGACATGATAGAGAGAGATATCCAGTAAGGAGGGAGGACATGAGAACGAGAGAGATATCCAGTAAGGAGGGAGGATGTGAGAGAGATATCCAGTAAGGAGGGAGGACATGAGAGAGAGAGAGATATATAGTAAGGAGGGAGGACATGAGAGAGATATCCAGTAAGGAGGGAGGACATGAGAGAGAGAGAGATATCCAGTAAGGAGTGAGGACATGAGGGCGAGAGAGATATCCAGTAAGGAGGGAGGACATGAGAGAGATATCCAGTAAGGAGGGAGGACATGAGAGAGATATCCAGTAAGGAGGGAGGACATGAGAGAGAGAGAGATATCCAGTAACGAGGGAGGACATGAGAGAGAGAGCTATCCAGTAAGGAGGGAGGACATGAGAGAGAGATATCCAGTAAGGAGGGAGGAAATGAGAGAGATATCCAGTAAGGAGGGAGAACATGAGAGAGAGAGAGAGAGATATCCAGTAAGGAGGGAGGACATGAGAGCGAAAGAATGCAATATATAAAAAGAGAGAGAGGTCCTGTGAGTTGTAGCTATGTCCTCCTCTCTCTAATGGTATTAGTGCACTCAGGGACATTTCTGTTCGATGTAATTCAGACCCTGATGTAGCCCATTAGGTTGTACTCTGGAAGAGGGAGGAGGGAGAAAGAGAGAGAGCATAGTTCTGCTCTAAAAGTACTGAAGCCACTGCCACACCCTGTACTAGCCAATCCCCCTCTCCACTCCTCCTTGGGCCTCTCTCTCTCGTCTGACAAGCCAGTCTGAGTCTCTGTGTGGGAGGGTGAGGGTTGGGGTTGGGATAGAGTGACAGAGAATTAATTCCCCTGTGCCAATTCCCTGTGTCTCCCTCCCACGTTTATGTGCATGTAGGTTCTCTCTCGCTCACGCGCGCACACACACACACACACACACACACACACACACACACACACACACACACACACACACACACACACACACACACACACACACACACACACACACACACACACACACACACACACACACACACACACACACACACACACACAGCGCTGGGTCTGTGTTTGCCAGGATTGGAAACTATGCTGCCCATTGTTGCAAAGCGAGGCTTGACACATCGCAATGGAACGCATAGCAGCACAGACACAAAGGACAATTCTAATCCCAAAACAAACACTAACACACAGGTAGCAGACACACTAAGCCAGGCCTAAGTCTGAGGGAACATTAGCGAACAAATAAACTAAAGCTCAGTCCTATGTTGTAGTATTAATGGTTAATAGGAAGTTCTCCAAAAGAGAGTCAAGTAACGGTACTCAAAGCAGCTCTCTCTCCTCTCCCCCTCCCTCCTCCATGATTACCTTTGGTACTGGTGGTTCTCTCTCTCCTCTCCCCCTCCCTCCTCCATGATTACCTTTGGTAATGGTGGTTCTCTCTCTCCTATCCCCCTCCCTGATTACCTTTGGTACAGGTGGTTCTCTCTCTCCTCTCCCCCTCCCTCCTCCATGATTACCTTTGGTACTGGTGGTTCTCTCTCTCCTCTCCCCCTCCCTCCTCCATGATTACCTTTGGTACTGGTGGTTCTCTCTCTCCTCTCCCCCTCCCTCCTCCATGATTACCTTTGGTACTGGTGGTTCTCTCTCTCCTCTCCCCCTCCCTCCTCCATGATTACCTTTGGTACTGGTGGTTCTCTCTCTCCTCTCCCCCTCCCTCCTCCATGATTACCTTTGGTACTGGTGGTTCTCTCTCTCCTCTCCCCCTCCCTTATTACCTTAGGTACTGGTGGTTCTCTCTCTCCTCTCCCCCTCCCTCCTCCATGATTACCTTTGGTACTGGTGGTTCTCTCTCTCCTCTCCCCCTCCCTCCTCCATGATTACCTTAGGTACTGGTGGTTCTCTCTCTCCTCTCCCCCCTCCATGATTACCTTTGGTAATGGTGGTTCTCTCTCTCCTCTCCCCCTCCCTCCTCCATGATTACCTTTGGTACTGGTGGTTCTCTCTCTCCTCTCCCACTCCCTCCTCCATGATTACCTTTGGTAATGGTGGTTCTCTCTCTCCTCTCCCCCCCTCCATGATTACCTTTGGTACTGGTGGTTCTCTCTCTCCTCTCCCCCTCCCTCCTCCATGATTACCTTTGGTACTGGTGGTTCTCTCTCTCCTCTCCCCCTCCCTCCTCCATGATTACCTTTGGTACTGGTGGTTCTCTCTCTCCTCTCCCCCTCCCTCCTCCACGATTACCTTTGGTAATGGTGGTTCTCTCTCTCTCTCCTCTCCCCCCTCCATGATTACCTTTGGTAATGGTAGTGGTTCTCTCTCCCTCTCCCTCCATCCATCTATCTCTGTGTCTAGCTGTGTGGTGATCATGGTGGTGTTGGATGTGTCCCAGGCGACACGGTGGCTATAATTCTGCTGGAGGCCTGATTGACAGTTAAAGCCAAGCTGCGGCTAGGCTGCCTCCGTTGTCCTGTTGCAGGGGATTACACCGCCCGCCAACCCTTTGCTGCCTCACTCCTCTTTCCATCCTTCTCTCCATTCTTCATTCACCCGCTGCTGTCACGCAATCTCAAAGTCGTGGTCGACTATGGACGACCACTTGGCCGAAAGCCAACCAACTTAATAAAGCACAGAACGATATCGCTCGCCGGTTTATCCTCCATTTACTAAACCAAAGTAGGTGTCCCATATAGCCACCTCCTTCTCCTGCCATCCTTACGCTCTAACCTCACCAGCATTCCAGTTGTTCTATCCATTCTCCTCCATCTTATCTTCCTGTTGTTTTTCACTGATAAAAAGTGCTTGCACTTAAAATGTCTATGTGGCAGTCTAAGCTTTGAATTTTTAAGAGATCCCAAGCAAAGTTCTGTACAGTATAGTACTGTTTGGTAATGGGTCAATTGGCGTGATAAGACCAGTGACTAGGAATGCATAATTAATGTAAACTAGAAAGGTTTCTGTTGATGCACTGCTAAATGGAGGGAAGGAGCGTTGCCTTGAACTGGCAGAAAACACAAACAAACTAAAAGAGGGTGGTGATTTGATAGGCTAATGTAGAAACGCAAGCTGTGAATGGGTGAAACTTGTCCACAGCGATACTGGACAAGCTCAGACAGCACAATCTGGCACAACCATAAACAGCACTTAAGTAATCACCAATCGGTATTGGTGATTACACAAAAATCAAAGTAAAATGGCCGTCTTTGGACTGATTCCTCTTGCTATTATCCAGGTGTGAAAAAGTAACAACTACGACCGACCACCAACTAACACAACCTACTTCAAGGTGAGAAGAAATGTGGGAGGTGCTGTACACAATGCCAACAACTCTTCGTGATCCTCTCAGAAATGACAACCTAGCATAATTGAGATAAACCATTGTTGCATTCCAATCCCAGACCCATTTTCTTCCAATCAGCCAGCAGACAATGTATAACTCCAGTCCTGTTCGGAGCGCCCTGGAAATACAAGAACCCTTCTGCCAGCACATTAGACTCGCTGGAATGGGTCCAAAACTATCACAGACGTCTCAATGAGACACTTACAGTCAGAGCTAGGAGAGATGAAGCCAGAGATGTTCCATTGGGTGAATGATTGATGCTTTTAAAAGGGAGACACAGTCCTGTCCTATCAGGCTTACAACATCTTCACCCTGTCAATGATGTATAGCCTTTGAGCATGTGCCCACAAAAAAGTCAACTTATTATCACACATGATTGTAGAAGTGAAACTATTCAAACTACCCAATAGGTATAAACTGTCCATATAGATAGATGTAACAGTATATAACAGTTTATGTTATGTTATATTCACATTAGTATCGATCCCTGCTCACGGATGTCAGACTGACCTGACGGATAAGAAACAAGGCTGCTGTAATTGCATTATGGATAATCCATCCGATCAACTACAGATTGGGCCAACAGCAATAATGACAGTGTCCTGGTTGTCATGACGATCGGTGGCTTGGGGCAGAGGTAGGAGGCTGGGGTACACCACACCGTGATACAGCGATCAGGGGTGAAGACAGTCACGCCAACTCCCTAAGCCCTACAGCCTCTGTTTGGTTACCATTACCTCACTGTACCGACACCGCCTGATATCCATCACAGGTCCTGACCCATCCCTGTCCTTTGTCTGAACTAGCGTGAGCTGTAGTGCCCCTACTGGACCGCACAGCATCACGCATGCTCTCTGAAGACAGCCACTCCCATCATGGCTGTAATGGTGGTTAATTGAGGGGCAAAAATACTACATTGTTTGAAAATACTGAAGAAATGGGTGATTGATTTCCCAGGCTTCCCATAGGCCCAAACTCCATTGACAGGCTCTTTAAGAGGGCCTGTCTCTCTATGGTTGACCAGGCCTCTCTAGGTCTAAAGTTACTGTGGCTTGACTTCCTATCTCTGCTGTAACACACGCTGCCAAGGGTCCCACATCAGATGGGTCATGCAGGCCAGGCTAGCAGAGTCATGGTGAGCAGCAGCAGCCACAGGGATGGGAGACACAGATCAGACCAGATTAGCAGAGTGAGGGAGAGTGGAGGGGAATTGAGAGTGCTAGTTCTACTCAATTGGTTTCCCCTATTCACTCTTGCTAGCTAGACTGGGGGCCCCTCTCACCTAGAATGCTCGTTCATCAATTCGTACCCTTCCTGATAACCTCAATTTAATTCAGTCGTTTTGTAATAACCACCCTTGTGTAATAATCCAAGCACACAAGTGAGGGTTTTAGTGCATAATGAAAATGTGTCCCATGCGTGTAGTTGGAGCGTTGTCACTGTACACTATACACATCGGTCTCTATTGAGGTAGGATTCATTTTATTTCTATAGTCCTTTCACCTCTAATTTAAAAAGAATGACAGTTGTAGATCATTTTAACATGGACTTGGTACGTTTCCCAACAGTGCTGTCGAGCTTTAGGGGCTTATTTTGTTACATTTTAACTCCAGAGAGTGTAGTACGTCATGCCATGTGTATCCGAGAAGCAATCCCCTTTGCAGGGCACGATATAGAAAAAAACCTAACTTGTGATAGTGTAATGACATTACAAATCCACCCGAGGAATTTCCCCAAAAGTTTTGTTTGTGTTTTAGATTTTCTTCTCCATGAGGCATGTAGACACTGTCGACTGACAGCCGTAAAAAAAAAGGTTAGTTTCTCCACCCCAAAGCTAACATTTCTTGTCACTTTTGCCCTTTGCGGTGAACGTGCGCTGTGATCTTAGGATTCCTCTCTCTGTCTGTCTCCTCCCTGTAGCATTCCAAACCAAAGCTTCCACAATCCACTAGATGTGTTTCTGAATAAATACATTCCATTCCAAAGCACTTTTTTATTGTGCCGCCTCGATGGAGTGATTACTACGTAGCTTCCAGGTTGCCTGCTCCTGTTTAGACGGCTAGAAGCTGAACGAGACATTACATTAACATGCACTGGCACAGAGACCAAATAGTACAATAAAATGGGTCGTTTCAACCACAAATAGATATCGACAATTCTTTGACAACAACGTGAGCACGGTTAATGAAATCACCACTGTTTGAATTGTTGTACGAGGTGAAGGGGGATGCGTGAAACTACACAGTTGACACAAGGAAAAACTAGGTTGGCCAATACAAACCTCTAACAGCCTAACCAAAGGTCACTAATGATTAGCAGACTTTTACCCAGGGCAGGCTAGATAGGCTACTTTCATTTTGACATGTTTGACATATGACACAGTAATCCTAGTGAAACCATTCCGGGTCAGGACACAAGTCCAGAAGTTATCCTTTGGGATTCGAAAACATCAACGAGTACATGTCTGCATGATTAATCCACAGCCTAACATACTTCCCCTCTTAGCTCAGCTATGCTACAAGCTAGCATGGGCCACGAGACAAAGAAATGGAAACCCACACACACGCATATTAGATGACGCCTCCACCTCATTTGGCCAATTTGGTCTGATAGGAGTGTGTGGATTCGTGCCGGAAATGTCTCTAACTGCAGCGGTGCCAAAGAAAGGGAGTAAACATATGCACAATTAAGATAAATATGCTTTTTATTGTCACATACACCGGAATAGGTGCAGTGAAATGTGTTGTTTTACAGGGTCAGCCAGAGTAGTACAGCAACCCTAGAGCAAATTAGGGTTAAGTGCCTTGCTCACGGGCACATCGACAGATTTTTCACCTTGTCGGCTACTGGCCTAACACTCTAACTGATAGGCTACCTGCCACTCTAAGTTACGCTTTACATTAACGTTGCTATTCTGTAATGATACTATAATTACTAACAACAACAACCTTATTACTGTAGTAATTACAGCATCACTCATAGGTATAAGAGAATCTTAATGTATGGTGTTACCCTCACCTGCATGTTTCTAAAGGTAGAATGTATCATTTGACAATCAGACAGAATATAGCCAGTAACGAAGCCGCCGCTGGGTTAGATAGACCCACCTCTGATTCCTGCCTGTAGTAATCTGGGGAGGATTGTCCAGTAATCTCCTGCAGGATCCACACTCCTCTCTAATAGCAAGAATAATCCTCTCTCTGCTATTCCTCTTATCATTCCTATCATCGATATCTAGGAGGTATGGCAACACAAGAGGTTTAATAAGGACTGATAATAGTCTACAGAAATCAAATAGGCAGCCCAACACTGAGAGAAAGTAACTCAGTGTTTACAGTAATGTGATGCAATGGGGTGGCCAGTTGGCAGAGGGTACATGTTCCTTTTCATGGATAGGCCTACAGACTGCACTTTGAAACACATGGCAGTGAAAGATATAATTGTCAATAACTGCTCCAAGCAGACAGCACATGTTCAAGATAAACAGCTTTCTGGCTACAGTGCAATATCTCAGCTGCTGTGTAGTAGCCCTGAAGGTTGCTTTGGAGATTATATTCACTAAATCATAGCCGATAAACTCAACTCCAAGATTTATGATGTAGTTGAGCGGGCTACTAGTGTGGGTTTTTATTTTTTTAAATTACAGATGTCAACACCCAAAGAAAAACCCGCAATTAAACACGAGATTTTTCTGTGTAATTGCGGGCTAGTTTTTTAAATAACAACTTTATAAAAACGTATAAAACCCCACACTAGTCGCCGCTCAACTCCATCATAAATCGTTGAGTTTAATCCACTAACTAAATCAGAGCATAACACGTAGCCTATTCCAGCCTTATAGGAAATTAAAACGACATGTTACTGCGGCTGTACAGTCAAAACAGAAAACCGTAACATCGAAATGATCCAAATGTCACAATGTTGCAGAGTATTCAAAGTTCACATTTGTCAACAGTTGGATTTGAAGAAGCTCTGCGGGAGGTCCCGACTAAACTGGAGGACCCGACTGAGCTGAAGCCCCCCAAACAAACAAAAAACACCCTTTTAACATTAGGAATTGCACTTTATAAAGCCTTATACCAATAGGAACCATGTGCGCAGTTGCTTTGCCCTAATTGAATGACGTTATGGCCACACACACACACACACACACACACACACACACACACACACACACACACACAGTCAAGCTTGCATAACTTTGCGAACAGCCATAGCTCCTGCGCTGTGACACTCGGGTGTGACACTGCGACTTCACCCATGCACTTCTTGCTATGATGCGTAACGTGCGTATTTCTCATCCAAAATCACCGTCCCTTCTTCACTGATAAATAAACAAACCATATCAGAACAACATGATAGCCGTAACCCGAGGTACCTAGAGGATTTGCCCAATAAAAGGATGAGTTTATTTTGAGTTGACTCACCGTTTGCTGAATATTTTTGACAGTTTGTCGGGAGTCTCCGAGTGTAGCTGCCACCACGATGATGATCCGCCCTCCCGTACTGCGCTTCAGTGACCGCAGGGTAACATTACCGCCTACAGACAGATTCCTCCAATCAAAATCCCAAAATACCAACTGACTGAAATTTTATCCAATGATAATGGCGAAAATGTCCTTTTGACAGAGGCTACCTCCAATCACAGCTTTTGTATTTTACAGGCGAACGCCCTGATGGTTTCCTTCGGCACTGTAATTTACTTTGATCGACAACCAGAACGTACAATGAGTAAGTTTGACGCCTTTTACGGGACTATATTGGCCCAATAGGCAACCATAAGAAGAACAGCCATTGAAGAGTAAAACGTCAGAATGTCGCTGGCGGACAGTCTACATGGCTAGATCATATATCAATCGCATTGGGCGCGTTGGAACGGATCACTTTTATCAAGTCGGTGGTCACTGCCTTTCAACTTGTATTGCATTATGGGGGTAAAAGAAAATCTGACAACCCTAGGATCGAAGGTCATGAAGTTTCAACTGCAATTGTATGTAGTTGCTCCTCACTAGCTGCAACTTGCAGCCATCGCCTGCATTGTGGGAGGCACTAATTGTCAACCAATCATTCGTGTTTTTGTTTGATTGCCGCGAACGTGACCAAAAACGTTACTGAAACAGGAAGTAACTTGCCCGCAATTCATATCTAAACAGTGTACAAGTGAATGTAATATTTGAGTCTATCTCCAATTAATAGTACAATGTAAGCCTACGCACGTATATTTACAGTGTGTGATATGGAGGTTGGAGACATGTTTATTTCAATATTTCATAGAAACGTATAAACAATGGCAACATTGCCATGTTGCATTGAGCCATGCTTGTTGGAAAACCAAATCATTGTTCCGACTTTTGGCTGTCGTAGATGCACCTCACCGAATTCACTCCTCGACTTTTATCTGCAGTTGGTTGCTTTATCAGCCTTACCACTCAAACAAGCCAATTGTGTGGTGTGACGATGCAGGTTTTAAATTCGAATGCATAAAAAAGTGCATTATTCATCAGGCCTATGGGCTTGCTAGGCTATAGCATAGGCCTAATCTTATTATTCGATTTAATGAGCTGTGTTGGCTGTTGGAATTTTCCAAATCATAATATCCTTTATAAGCTGTAGAAATATTGTAAATGGCAGTTAATGCTATACAACATGATTCCAAAAATGCATAGAAAAGTACCATAACTTACCCTGACACTAAGTTACTGCATTACTTTGTAAAAAAAAGTAATGTTTCAGTGTTTAACTGTAACCACTCATTAACATTGTATCACCGAGTTTGGAAACAATTTCAGTTACTGTTTCAACCCTTTTGCATTAAATTGTACAATGTCGCCATCGCATGGCCAAAAGCTCACCTTTCAGTGGTGGACGCATAGGGATAGACAGAGGTGGTACTTCCTATGGGTTTGGAAAGGATCACATAATTCCATCCAGGTCATCGGGAGGGATTAGCCACTTGATTATTTTTTCTCAAAGCTGTCACCCCTGTTGAAAATACTTTAAACCCTTGTAAGTGATCAGCTAGAAGAGTTTTTATTTACTAACTCTATTTTATCAATGTACCAATCAGGCTTCAGGAAGAAGCATAGCACATTTACAGCAGCCATGACGGTTTTAAATGATATCACTGAAGCCATTGACAAAAAACAGCACTGTGTCTCACTTTTTATTGATCTCTCTAAGGCTTTTGATACAGTTGATCATGCTACACTAAGGCAGAGATTGTCGAGTGTAGGTCTTTCGGAGCATGCAGTTGCATGGTTTGTTAACTATCTGTCTGATAGAACTCAGTACACTCAATTTGATGGGCTTATGTCTGTTAAATTGTCTGTCTTGAATGGTGTGCCCCAAGGCTCTGTACTTGGTCCTCTCTTATTCACTATTTATATAAATGATTTAGACAAAAATGTCCAAAATGCACAACTTAATTTTTATGCTGATGATACTTTTATTTACTGTTGTGCCTCCTCTCTCACAAAAGCTTTCCAGAACATGCTAACTGCTTTTTATACTGTTCAACATACCTTGTGTCAATTGAAGCTTATCCTCAATACTGACAAAACTAAACTAATGGTGTTTTCTAATGCAAGAAATAGACCTATGAACCTTTCACATATTACTACCTGTCAGGGCAAGGAGATTGAGGTTATAACCTCATATAAATATCTTGGAATTTTAATTGATGACGGCCTCTCTTTCAAATTGCATATTCAACAACTTACAAAAAAATTGAAGCTGAAATTGGGATTTTATTTTAGGAATAAGGCCTGTTTTTCTTTTGAAGCCAGAAGGAGGCTAGTATCAGCTACATTTATGCCTTTACTAGACTATGGGGATATTTTATATATGAATGCTTCCGCTCAGTGTTTGAGATCAATTGACACTCTTTACCATGGCACTTTGAGATTTATTTTAAACTGCAAAACCCTTACGCACCACTGCACTTTGTATACCAGGGTTGGCTGGCCTTCTCTAGTCACTCGTAGGCTCAGTCACTGGTATACTTTTATTTATAAAGCCATTTTGGGTTTACTACCTTTTTATTTGTGCATTTTTATTGTTCAGAAATGTGGTGGGTACTCTCTTCGTTCGCTGGACTTTATCCTGCTAACTGTTCCAAATGTCTGAACTGAATTTGGTAAAAGGCCTTTTATGTACTCTTGGAACACCTTACAAAATACTTTTAAACTGGAAGAACTTGTCCCGATTGGTGTTTTTAAATCACTGATGAAGAATTTTGAGGCTGATTCCCTGACCTGTCAATGTTTTTAATTTGCTGTTTTATACTCTTGTGAATTCAATGGTTTTTACTAGATTACTTGTCGTTTTTTCATGTTGTCTGTCTGTAATTGTTTTGTAATGACTTGGTGCTGCCTATCTTGGCCAGGGCGCTCTTGAAAAATAGATTTTAATCTCAATGAGCCCTTCCTGGTTAAATAAAGGTTAAAAAAAATATAATTAAAAGAAATTAAAATTCTACTCATTAGCAAACATTCCATAACTGCAGGTGGCAGAAAATCACCAACCTTGGCTTTATACCTGTTCAAACAACACACTCCAGGTGGCAGTATGCACCCTTTTGGTTTGTTTACCATCTCATAGAAGTAGTAGATGAAGAAAATGGACTACTTCAAAATGGAGATGGCCGCAATGGCACCAGAGTGTTTCTAAACTCAGAGGCCCAACGCTTAGCGAAGCAGACCAAACGGGTTTGGGAAGTAAATGTGAGAAGTGAAAAATGATTACTTAGTTCATTTTCTTGAAATCTAAAGGCACATCGTAGATTCGAGCAGTGATGTAAAATACTTAATTAAAAATACTTGAAAGTACAACCTAAGTAAAAACATTTTTAGGTATCTCATCTGTACTTTACTATTTCTATTTTTGACAACTTTATACTTTAACTTCACTACATTCCTAATTAAAATTATGTACTTTGTACTCTATATATTTTCTCTGACAACAAAGGTACTCGCTGCATTTTGAAAACAAGAAAATGGTGGTCTGGTTTTCTTAATATAAAGAATTTGAAATTATTTATACTTTTACTTTTGATACTTAAGTATATTTAAAACCAAATACTTTTAGACTTTTACTCAAGTAGGATTTTACTGGTTACTGAAGTATGACAATTGGACACTTTTTCCCCCATTGGATTCGAGCCAATGTCTTAACTAGCTGAACATGTTATTACTCCAACCTCGTGAAAGTAACAAAACATAATCTCATAAAAAAAAAACGTTAAATCGCAGCTTGGCGCAAGACAATCAAATCAAATTGTATGTGTTACATGCGCCGCATACATCCGATAGACCTTACCGTGAAATGCTTATAAGCCCTAGACCAACAATGCAGTTCAAGAAATAGAGTTAAGAAATAGACTAAATAAACTAAAGTAAAATAAATAAATCAAAAAGTAAAATTACATAACAATAACGAGGCTATATACAGGGGATATCGGTACCGATTCAATGTGCGGGGGTACAGGTTAGTCGAGGTAATATGTAAAGTGTCTATGCATAGATAATAAACAGCGAGTAGCAGCACTGTAAAAACAAAGTGGGGGGGTCAATGTAAATTGTTCGGGTGGGCATTTGATTAATTGTTCTGCAGTCTTATGCCTTGAGGGTAGAGGCTGTTAAGGAGCCTTGTGGTCCTAGACTTGGTCCTCTGGTACCGCTTGCCATGTGGTAGCAGAGAGAACAGTCTATGACTTGTGTGACTGGAGTCTTTGACAGTTTTTTGGGCCTTCCTCTGACACCACCTAGTAATAGGTCCTGGATGTCAAAAAGCTTGGCCCCAGTGATGTACTGTGCCGTACGCATCACCCTCTGTAGTGACTTGCGATTGGAGGCCGAGCAGTTGCCATACCAGGCAGTGATGCAACCATGCTCTCGATGGTGCAGCTGTAGAACTTTTTTGAGGATCTGAGGAACCATGCCCAAATCTTTTCAGTTTCCTGAGGGGGAATAGGCGTTGTCGTGCCCTCTTCACATCTGTCTTGGTGTGTTTGGACCATGTTAGTTTGTTGGTGATGTGGACACCAAGGAACTTGGAAGCGCTCAACCTGCTCCACTACAGCCCCGTCGATGAGAATGGGGGCGTGCTCAGTCCTCCTTTTCATGTAGTCCATAATGATCTCCTTTGTCTTGATCACATTGAAGGAGAGGTTGTCATCCTGGCACCACACTGCCAGGTCTCTGACCTCCCTATAGGTTGTCTCATAGTTGCCGATGCTCAGGCCTACCACTGTTGTGTCGTCGGCAAACTTAATGATAGCGTTGGAGTCGTGCTTGGCCATGCAGTCATGGGTGAACAGGGAGTACAGGAGGGGACTAAGCATGCACCCCTGAGGGGGCCCCCCGAGTTGAGGATCAGCGTGGCACTATGGTGTTGAACGCTGAGCTGTAGTCAATGAATAGCATTCTCACGTAAGTGTTCCTTTTGTCCAGGTGGGAAAGGGCAGTGTGGAGTGCATCAGAGATTGTATCATCTGTGGATCTGTTGGGGTGGTATGCAAATTAGGTTGGTCTAGGGTTTCTGGGATAATGGTGTTGATGTGAGCCATGACCAGCCTTTCAAAGCACTTCATGGCTACAGACTTGAGTGCTACGGATTGGCACCGGGGCCTCCCACTCCTCTTTCTATTCTGGTTTGAGCCAGTTTGCGCTGTTCTGTGAAGGGAGTAGTACACAACGTTGTACGAGATCTTCAGTTTCTTTGGAAATGTCTCGCATGGAATAGCCTTAATTTCTTTGAACAAGAATAGTCTGACGAGTTTCAGAAGAAAGTTCTTTGTTTCTGGACATTTTGAGCCTGTTATCGAGCCCATAAATGCTGATGTTCCAGATACTCAACAAGGTTAAAGAAGGCCAGTTTTATTGCTTCTTTAATCAGGACAACAGTTTTAGCTGTGCAAACATAATTGCAAAAGGATTTTCTAATGATCAATTAGCCTTTTAAAATGATAAACTTGGATTAGCTAACACAACGTGCCATTGGAACACAGGAGAGATGGTTGCTGATAAAGGGCCTCTGTACGCCTATGTACAGTGCCTTGCGAAAGTATTCGGCCCCCTTGAACTTTGCGACCTTTTGCCACATTTCAGGCTTCAAACATAAAGATATAAAACTGTATTTTTTTGTGAAGAATCAACAACAAGTGGGACACAATCATGAAGTGGAACGACATTTATTGGATATTTCAAACTTTTTAACAAATCAAAAACTGAAAAATTGGGCGTGCAAAATTATTCAGCCCCCTTAAGTTAATACTTTGTAGCGCCACCTTTTGCTGCGATTACAGCTGTAAGTCGCTTGGGGTATGTCTCTATCAGTTTTGCACATCGAGAGACTGACATTTTTTCCCATTCCTCCTTGCAAAACAGCTCGAGCTCAGTGAGGTTGGATGGAGAGCATTTGTGAACAGCAGTTTTCAGTTCTTTCCACAGATTCTCGATTGGATTCAGGTCTGGACTTTGACTTGGCCATTCTAACACCTGGATATGTTTATTTTTGAACCATTCCATTGTAGATTTTGCTTTATGTTTTGGATCATTGTCTTGTTGGAAGACAAATCTCCGTCCCAGTCTCAGGTCTTTTGCAGACTCCATCAGGTTTTCTTCCAGAATGGTCCTGTATTTGGCTCCATCCATCTTCCCATCAATTTTAACCATCTTCCCTGTCCCTGCTGAAGAAAAGCAGGCCCAAACCATGATGCTGCCACCACCATGTTTGACAGTGGGGATGGTGTGTTCAGCTGTGTTGCTTTTACTCCAAACATAACGTTTTGCATTGTTGCCAAAAAGTTCAATTTTGGTTTCATCTGACCAGAGCACCTTCTTCCACATGTTTGGTGTGTCTCCCAGGTGGCTTGTGGCAAACTTTAAACAACACTTTCTATGGATATCTTTAAGAAATGGCTTTCTTCTTGCCACTCTTCCATAAAGGCCAGATTTGTGCAATATTGGACTGATTGTTGTCCTATGGACAGAGTCTCCCACCTCAGCTGTAGATCTCTGCAGTTCATCCAGAGTGATCATGGGCCTCTTGGCTGCATCTCTGATCAGTCTTCTCCTTGTATGAGCTGAAAGTTTAGAGGGATGGCCAGGTCTTGGTAGATTTGCAGTGGTCTGATACTCCTTCCATTTCAATATTATCGCTTGCACAGTGCTCCTTGGGATGTTTAAAGCTTGGGAAATCTTTTTGTATCCAAATCCGGCTTTAAACTTCTTCACAACAGTATCTCGGACCTGCCTGGTGTGTTCCTTGTTCTTCATGATGCTCTCTGCGCTTTTAACGGACCTCTGAGACTATCACAGTGCAGGTGCATTTATACGGAGACTTGATTACACACAGGTGGATTGTATTTATCATCATTAGTCATTTAGGTCAACATTGGATCATTCAGAGATCCTCACTGAACTTCTGGAGACAGTTTGCTGCACTGAAAGTAAAGGGGCTGAATAATTTTGCACGCCCAATTTTTCAGTTTTTGATTTGTTAAAAAAGTTTGAAATATCCAATAAATGTCGTTCCACTTCATGATTGTGTCCCACTTGTTGTTGATTCTTCACAAAAAAATACAGTTTTATATCTTTATGTTTGAAGCCTGAAATGTGGCAAAAGGTCGCAAAGTTCAAGGGGGCCGAATACTTTCACAAGGCACTGTAGATATTCCATAACAAATCTGCTGTTTCCAGCTACAATAGTCATTTACAACATTAACAATGTATATACTATATTTCTGAATAATTTGATGTTATTTTAATGGACAATTTTTTTATTTTCTTTCAAATACAAGGACATTTTTAAGTGACCCCAAACTTTTGAACGCTAGTGTATAGTTTCAAAGACATATTGTTGCATTTTTTTCTGGTTTGTGTGAAATCATTAAGAATAGTATAAAACCAGTCTGCACACCACCAAGGTGAATTGGTTTAGTCTTGACTCCTGGTTGACAGTGTTGGGGGCTGGGTAATGTATTGCTGCTCGAGTGCCAAATCAACACAAATAGAAAAGAAAATGTCTAAGCCATCATGTGGCCAGTTTAGGAAAGAGGAAAGAAGAGGAGAAACGTGCAAAAGATAAAGGTATGCAGCTATGTCATCTCTTTGTGAGTATTATATTATGCATGTAATGAAGTAGGCTAGTAGAACGCTTTTGTTTGTTAGCCTATGTTGCTTGCTACAGTTGAAGTCGGAAGTCATTAAAACTAGTTTTTCAACCACTCCGCAAATTTCTTGTTAACAAACTATAGTTTTGGTAAGTCGGTTAGGACATCTACGTTGTGCATGACACAAGTCATTTTTTCCAACAATTGTTTACAGACAGATTATTTAACTTATAATTCACTGTATCACAATTCCAGTGGGTCAGAAGTTTACATACACTAAGTTGACTGTGCCTTTAAACAGCTTGGAAAATTCCAGAAAATGATGTCATGGCTTTAGCTTCTGATAGGCAAATTGACAAAAAAATTTAGTCAATTGGAGGTGTACCTGTGGATGTATTTAAAGGCCTACCTTCAAATTCAGTGTCTCTTTGCTTGACATCATGGGAAAATCCCAGAAAATCAACCAAGACCTCCTTATTGACCTCCACAAGCCTGGTTCATGCTTGGGAACAATTTCCAAATGCCTGAAGGTTCCACGTTCATCGTTACAAACAATAGTAATTGGTAGCATTTCCTTTAAATTGCTTAACTTGGGTCAAACATTTTGGATAGCCTTCCACAAGCTTCCCACAATAGGTTGAGTGAATTTTGGCCCTTTCCTCCTGACAGAGCTGGTGTAACTGCCTCTTCAACCTCAGGAGGCTGAAGAAATTTGGCTTGTCACCAAAAGCACTCACAAACTTCTACAGATGCACAATCGAGAGCATCCTGTCGGGCTGTATTACCGCCTGGTACGGAAACTGTTCCGCCCACAACCGTAAGGCTCTCCAGAGGGTAGTGAGGTCTGTACAACGCATCACCGGGGGCAAACTACCTGCCCTCCATGACACCTACACCACCCGATGTCACAGGAAGGCCATAAAGATCATCAAGGACAACAACCACCTGCGCAACTGCCTGTTCACCCCGCTATCATCCAGAAGGCGAGGTCATTACAGGTGGATCAAAGCAGGGTCCGAGAGAATGAAAAACAGCTTCTATCTCAAGGCCATCAGACTGTTAAACAGCCACCACCAACATTGAGTGGCTGCTGCCAACACACTGACTCAACTACAGCCACTTTAATAATGAGAATTGATGGGAATTGATGTAAAATATATCACTAGCCACTTTAAACAATGCTACTTAATATAATGTTTACATACCCTACATTACTCATCTCATATGTATATGTATATACTGTACCCTATATCATCTACTGCATCTTTATGTAATACATGTATCACTAGCCACTTTAAACTATGCCACTTTGTTTACATACCCTACATTACTCATCTCATATGTATATACTGTACTCGATACCATCTACTGCATCTTGCCTATGCCGTTCTGTACCATCACTCATTCATATATCTTTATGTACATATTCTTTATCCCTTTACACTTGTGTGTATAAGGTAGTAGTTTTGGAATTGTTAGGTTAGATTACTCGTTGGTTATTACTGCATTGTCGGAACTAGAAGCACAAGCATTTCGCTACACTCGCATTAACATCTGCTAACCATGTGTATGTGACAAATAAATTTGATTTGATAACTGAGTCAAGTTTGTAGGCCTCCTTGATCGCACATGCTTTTTCAGTTCTGTCCACAATTTTCTATAGGTTTGAGGTCAGGGCTTTGTGATGGCCACTCCAATACCTCGACTCTGTTGTCCTTAAGCCATTTTGCCACAACTTTGGAAGTATGCTTGGGGTCATTGTCCATTTGGAAGACCCATTTGTGACCAAACTTTAACTTCCTGACTAATGTCTTGAGATGTTGCTTCAATATATCTACATAATTTCCCTCCTCATGATGCCATCTATTTTGTGAAGTGCACCAGTCCCTCCTGCAGCAAAGCACCCCTACAACATGATGCTGCCACCCCGTGCTTCACAGTTGGGATGGTGTTCTTCGGTTTGCAAGCCTCCCCCTTTTTCCTCCAAACATAACGATGGTCATTATGACCAAACTGTTCTATTTTTGTTTCATCAGACCAGAGGACATTTCTCCAAAAAGTACGATCTTTGTCCCTATGTGCAGTTGCAAACCGTAGTCTGTTTTTTTTTATGGCAGTTTGGAGCAGTGGCTTCTTCCTTGCAGAGTGGCCTTTCAGGTTATGTTGATATATTACTCATTTTACTGTGGATATAGACACTTTTGTACCGGTTTCCTCCAGCATCTTCACAAGGTCCTTTCCTGCTGTTCTGGGATTGATTTGCACCTTTTGCACAAAAGTACGTTTGTCACTAGAAAACAGAGCGTGTCTCCTTCCTGAGCGGTATGACGGCTGCGTGGTCCCATGGTGTTTATACTTGCGTACTATTGTTTGTGCAGATGAATGTGGTACCTTCAGGCGTTTGGAAATTGCTCCCAAGGATGAACCAGATTTGTGGAGGTCTACAATTTATTTTCTGAGGTCTTTCTGATTTCTATGGGGAATATGCATTTCTTTTGATTTTCCCATGATATCAAGCAAAGAGACACTGAGTTTGAAGGTAGGCCTTTAAATACATCCACAGGTACACCTCCAATTGACTCAAATGATGTCAATAAGCCTATCAGAAGCCATTACATTATTTTCTGTAATTTTCCAAGCTGTTTAAAGGCACAGTCAACTTAGTAAAACAGTCCTGTAGCTTAGCATCTGCGTCATCTGACCACTTCCTTATTGAGCGAGTCGCTGGTACTTCCTGCTTTAGTTTTGGCTTATAAGCAGGAATCAGGAGGATAGAGTTATGGTCAGATTTTTCAACTGGAGGGCGGGGAGAGCTTTGTACGCATCTCTGTGTGGAGTAAAGGTGGTCTAGAGTTTTTTTTTCTCCTGTGGTTGCACATTTAACATGCTAGTAGAAATGAGGTAAAACGGATTTAAGTTACCCCGTATTAAAGTACCTCACCACTAGGAGCGCTGCCCCCGGATGAGCATTTTCTTGTTTGCTTATGGCCTTATCCAGCTTGTTGAGTGCCGTCTTAGTGCCAGCATCGGTTTGCATGTTTCACCGTTAGTGACTGGGCCATGTTGCCATTAAACCCTTATACTACCCTGCTGATGCACTACTGGTAACCACCAGGTGTCACAATAAACAAATAAAACATGGGTTTCTATAAACATGAACTTATATATATTTTTTAAATAATAGTTTCTTTACAATTAATACTTCATTCTTAAATATTCCTTAATATAATTTCAACACTTTCTTTTCTATCAAAATGTCTCTGACAATACCATTGATCTTGTACTGCTGTTAGCGAATGTGTCTCAATAGCATGTCCATTGACCACATTAACTGTGAGAGGATGGTGGAAAACTCCAACGTGGGTGAGACTTAAAACTATATAAAGAGAACATCTATAAAGCCCCAGACATATGTAGCAGACGCCCAGTTTGTTTTCAAAGAGGTTTATTGAAATAAATATTTGAAATGTTATATAAAGTCAACCATGTATAACGCTATCGCACAATCAAGACCTGGAGCTGCATCTGTCTTCTAGCTTCCTGTAGTGTCTGATATGAACAGGGTGACATAGGCGATGCACTCCAACATGGTCAGGCTAGAAATGTATTATTATTTATAGTCCCTGGTCTGAAAGCCAACTGTGGCAGAGCTGGCCATAGCCCCGCACATGTATCCTCCATAACGTTACAGTATCTTGTAACTTTTCAGTGTCCCTTTCTCCCATGACCAGGAAGTACAGTATATGTTACTCTTCCATGACCCGGAAGTATACAGTGTATTACTCTACACAGCCACAAGCACACAGCCCAAAATCAGCTGCCTTCCTTGGACATCCACCCTCTCATTTCTGAAAAGATTCTCAGTGCAGCATGCAAACAAAATGTGCACAATATTAAAGTCATCTTGTTCATTATCATTATACTCCTCATCGTCATTATTATTAACATTATTATTAACATCTTTATTCACATGGTTAAAATGTTGAACAGACTTTATGTTGTTTCCTCTACAGTTTTTCTGCATTTCAAAGCATGCCAAAGAAATGTCTGCATAGTGCTGGCTATATGGGTGCCAAGAATGTATTCCTTTACAAGATGTTCTTATGTACAAGGGGGAGGCGGGAAAGAGCAATCCAGTGGAAACTTTACCAAAAACCCCACTGCTCAAAATATCTACAAATTCGGGACCTGTGCCAATGATGCAGCATAATAATTATATAATATACTATAAAGTTGAAAAGAGCTGAAAAGTGCTCTGCCAAATTTGAGAGGTGCCAGAGGCTTGTGTAACAGAGGTGTGTGTGTGTGTGTGTAGGCAAAGAGGATGTGAAGCGAGAGGGTTTACTACACCCAAAATCTGTCCAAGAAAGTAAGACCACGAAGTGAGGAATTTTTGTTTGGTGGTCAATGAGTGTTGAATTTGGTCAACAAAAAGTTGAATAACTTATTTGCTATGTGAGGCTTAATTGATCAAATAGAAGTTTTGTGATTGGTAGGTTGTTACGAATGCACTGATATAAAACAATTTTGTATGGAAGTTGTTCTTGTTGTTCACGCGTGTATCTTCCCTCTCATTGGCTAGAATGGTCCCACCTGATCTCGCCTCCTCCCGCCTGCCTTCCATCTTTGAGGACATTATCTTTGAGGACATTATCCATTATTATAGCGGTCACGTGACTATCTTGTCAATATAATAGATCATCTTTGGTGTAGGTTGCTAAAATGTGAGCTCCATTCACTAAGCCACCATGACACATCCCAGTGGGTGGACACATTTCACTGGAAGCTAATAACATTTCCTTGTTTGAGCTTTCTATGACAACTTTACATACATTTCAGTATTTTTTGGGATATACTGTAGCTATGTTATAAGACAGACAACTTAATCCCCCTAGATCTACACCTAAACCCAGTCAGTCTACATTAGGATGGTGATTTTGAAGAATGCAAAATGTAATTTGCATTCTAAAGTGTTGGGAATATCCTTCAAGACAGAGGTTAGGTGACTAAAAACTATTGTAGATGGTATATAGACATTAGGCAGTTCTGTGATGATTCAGGAACAATATAACATCCTATAGTGTGGGAAGTCTATGTTCTGGGAGGGTTGGCTTGACTGTGAAACTGTACAAAAGGAGACTTTTCTAAGGAGGCCATTTAAGCTGCCTGAAGTTAAAAGCAGAGTCGATGTGCCGAGACCAAAAGAGCCCTCTTTTCAACTGAGCTTATTTACTGTGTCCAGTTCCATCACTGCACTGAACATATTTACTGTGTCCAGTTCCATCACTGCACTGAGCTTATTTACTGTGTCCAGTTCCATCACTGCACTGAACATATTTACTGTGTCCAGTTCCATCACTGCACTGAACATATTTACTATGTCCAGTTCCATCACTGCACTGAGCTTATTTACTGTGTCCAGTTCCATCACTGCACTGAGCTTATTTACTGTGTCCAGTTCCATCACTGCACTGAGCTTATTTACTGTGTCCAGTTCCATCACTGCACTGAACATCTTCAATGGTTGTAACAGTGACACAGCAGGAGCTCAACAATTGTTTAAGAAATTGGAGATATTGGCCTACGGTAGTTTTTTGTTGTCGTCGTTGGCATCTGGTGGCGTCACTGTTTACTACCATTAAAGATGTTCAGTGCAGTGATGGAACTGGACACAGTAAATAAGCTCAGTGCAGTGATGGAACTGGACACAGTAAATAAGCTCAGTGCAGTGATGGAACTGGACACAGTAAATAAGCTCAGTGCAGTGATGGAACTGGACACAGTAAATAAGCTCAGTGCAGTGATGGAACTGGACACAGTAAATAAGCTCAGTGCAGTGATGGAACTGGACACAGTAAATAAGCTCAATGCAGTGATGGAACTGGACACAGTAAATAAGCTCAGTGCAGTGATGGAACTGGACACAGTAAATAAGCTCAGTGCAGTGATGGAACTGGACACAGTAAATATGTTCAGTGCAGTGATGGAACTGGACACAGTAAATAAGCTCAGTTGAAAAGAGGGCTCTTTTGGTCTCGGCACTTCGACTCTGCTTTTAACTTCAGGCACCT
This sequence comes from Oncorhynchus mykiss, assembly GCF_013265735.2. Lineage (NCBI taxonomy): Eukaryota > Metazoa > Chordata > Actinopteri > Salmoniformes > Salmonidae > Oncorhynchus > Oncorhynchus mykiss. The sequence continues at coordinate 21,310,072 of NC_048579.1, forward strand.
TAAATGGCCTCCTTAGATCAAAAACCATCTCTTTATCAATGCTCCCATTCCATTCAATTCAATGCAGAATACAGTAATTGCCTCCCTTCAGTTGCTTTGGTTCAACACTAAAATGCATTATCCCAAAGCACAACTCATGCATTATCTGTCTTCCAATTCACTAACACAGGTTTTACTGCACTTTGTACATGCAAAGATATTACTAACAGTGATTAACAGTGAACAGTGCGCCTAATAGCATGTGTGTGTGTGTGTGTGCCTGCTTGCGTGTCTTAGCTGAAACCTGACACATTTCTTTGCCTTAGTGATTCAGTTTTTTCTAACAAGCTAAATATATATAGTAATTTAATGTTCATTACTCATCACTTCAAAACACTGTTTTGCCTCCTCTAGCTACCTCACCTGCTTCTATTCTTCCCTGTATACAGATACAATGTGTTTGCACCGTGCAGGATACACACTACACACAAACACTGCAGGATACACACTACACACAAACACTACTCACCGTTTTGGGATTCACTTTAACTCTCACGGTTTAAATCTTACTCTGGGAGCTAATAGCTCTCCACCCTTCTCCTCACCCCCTATACCTCATGCCTGCTCTCCACCCCTGCTCTCCACCCCTGCTCTCCACCCCTTCTCAGATCTGATGAGAATACTAGCCTACTGCTCACTGGACACACACGGGTTGAATCATTGTTGTTTCCTCGTCATGTCAACAAAATGACATTCAACCAACATAGATGTTGAATTAATGTCTGTGCCCAGTGGGCGAACACTGACATCAGTGCTAACATCTCTGGTCAGGGTTGATGAAGAGTACATAATCATTAGGATTCTAATAATAAAGTGCAACTCCTGTCAAACAGTCATATTACTCAAGTAACATCTATAATGGTTGTACTGACATAACATTTGTTAAAACAAAACACACACACGTGGGGAGAGGTACCTGTCCACATTTACAACAAACAAATATTATTTCAATTCCCTCCACCAAATAAGTTTAAACTGTACATCTTCTTTCTGCAAAACGAGAAATCATATTTGGTACAATCTACAAAGAACATAAAACGACTAAAACCAATGAATAAATAAGAAGCTCAGACCAGCAAGCGGTTAAATACAATCTTCAGGTTCCCTGCGTATCGTAGGCCGCCATCAACTACCATGTGCAGAGACTCTCCCCAGAGAAAGGACAGGTGGAGGGAGGGAGTGAGACAGGACCCCTGTAGTTGTACAGCAACACGGGGAGATGATGGAGGATCTACATTGTAACGTGTGTGGAGTGTGTTCTCTCCTGGGGCTGCGTATTGCTGTGTAGTCAGATCCTTGGACGGGTAAATGTGGGTCATTTTCTTCTTCAGGTGTTAGAGGGGGAAACTAAGCCATGCTTTGTGAACTACCGACAAAACTAGGGCAAAAAGCTTTGGAACCTGAATCTGATATTATCAACACAGGTATAGGATACAACACTCCTCTCTCGCCAGTGTTTGCATATTGAACTGTACAAAGACTCCCCTCTCTAGCAATCTGTACAAGGTTCTGGTAGGGATTTGATATGTTCATCAAAGAAGTCATGGCTTTTAAACCCTTCCTCCAACCCCACCCCTGAGGTGCAAACCAGCCAATCCAGTATGCTCTTGGGGCCTTGGCTCCGCCTCCGGGGATACGGACCTTAGGGAAAAGGGGCCAATGATGGGACAGGACAGGACACCAGAGTTTCTGTTAGGCCAGCTAACACTACAGTCCACCAACCAACCAGTTTTCGGAAGCGTCACGGACATGTTAGATAGAATGTCTGTAAATTTCAGTGCAAGACATAATGGCTACTTATAGAATTATTATTGTTTTTTCCCCTCCCCATTATGGTAATCCAGTACTGGATACAGCAGTAAAGGGACGTTTCTTAACAGAACCAGTCATGTGACTGAGCGGTCTGTAGTCATCTCTGTAGGCCAGAATATCTCTCTCTCTCTCTCTCTCTCTCTCTCTCTCTCTCTCTCTCTCTCTCTCTCTCTCTCTCTCTCTCTCTCTCTCTCTCTCTCTCTCTCTCTCTCTCTCTCTCTCTCTCTCTCTCTCTCTCTCTCTCTCTCTCTCTCTCTCTCTCTCTCTCTCTCTCTCTCTCTCCTCTCTCTCTCTCTCTCTCTCTCTCTCTCTCTCTCTCTCTCTCTCTCTCTCTCTCTCTCTCTCTCTCTCTCTCTCTCTCTCTCTCTCTCTCTCTCTCTCTCTCTCTCTCTGTGGGTTTGGTAACGCTGTGGTAACGTTAGGAGCTGGATAGGGGAAAGGACCCCTGAAAAAGAGAGACATCCCCCCCCCTCTCCAAACAAGGTTTCTCCTCAGGTCAGAGGTGAGACACACTCAGTGCCTATAGGTGAGGTTTTAGAGGCTGAAGGGAGAAAAGGGACGCCCCCTTATGTGTTTCTGTTTACGCCTGGACTGAGGGAACGGACCCAATGAGATGTGTGACTGGGAAAGAGGAAAACCAGAGCTAGCCCTCCTTTCCCTCTCTCTGTCCCTATTCTCCTCCCTCCCCCTCACCGCTCCTTAGCTCCCCCCAGGGTCGGAGCTGTGCCTCTGCGGTGTCTGTGAGTCCAGGGGTGTCTGTGGCTCAGGCAGAGAGAGCCTTCGCTGGGTGTCAGGGTCCAGGCCATTCGCTCCTCCCACTGACCCCAACCCTGAACCTGCTCGCATCCCTGACCCCAACCCTGAACCTGCCCGCATCCCTGACCCCAACCCTGCCACTGACCCAGCCCCTAGTTCTAGCTCCAGGCTGCCCAGGTCCAGGTCCAGGTCCAAGATTAAGCTGCCCAGCCCAGTGGTGTCTCGTCGTGTCTCGGTGGGGCTGACCAGAGGCGAGTCCTGGGGGTGCAGCTGATCAGGGCTGCGGAGAGAGTCACACAACTTGCCGGGGAACTCCTCAAAGTCCTGGGGGTGTGAGATCTGGAGGAGAGATGCAGACAAGGAGGGATTCAGAGAAGACCCTTTTGAGTGTGTCTGTATATGTGTGTGTGTGTGTGTGTGTGTGTGTGTGTGTGTGTGTGTGTGTGTGTGCGCGCGCATGTATACACGTGTCTACAGGTGTATCTGCATGTAAGTGTCTATCTCCTGTGTGTGAGTAGTACCTGTGAGAGGGAAGCCAGTGTCTCAGACTGCACCAGCCTCTCTCCAGGACCAGGGCCAGGGTAGGGTGAGGCCTGAGGGGGAGACGACACAGTGCTGTAGGCTGGGGGCACCAGGGCCATCTGACGCTGTAGTAGTTGCATGATTGCCCCGATGTCTGTCGACATCCTCGTTTCTAGCCTGAAGAGAGAAACACACGAACACACACACACACGCATACACATGTCAGAAATGCTGACACCTATCCTGGAGCATCCCCCAAGAAGCATTACTGGCCAATCATGTTACAGTAACTCTCCCAAAACAGACACAAAAGCAGGCATAGCCTCAGCCTTCTAGATAATAGAGGTCTTTGACCTCAATGAGCCTTGACAATGGGTACTGACTGGATAAGACCATAGGGGCTAATAGAACAGTTACTCCACTGTGGAGGAGAGAAGATGAGAGGAGGGTTACAGAGAGAAGTGTCAGCTGAGTGCGAACACCAGGCCTGGGTACTTCCATTACTCTGACAGGGGACAGACTTGTATCAGACACTGTGGTACAAGACATAATGGAAGCAGCTACAGTGGAGTAGCAGACTAGCAGCTGTGCCCTATATTCCCATTTGTATATCTTTTACACACTCATTCTAACCATTTTCTCAGAGGGCTATAGCTAACTCTGTCCCTGCCCCTGCCCTGTACCTGTCTCTGACCTGTCTGTGTCCCTGCACTTTCCCTGTCCCCGTCTCTGTCCCTGTAGGTCTCGGTCCCTGTATGTCTCTGTCCCTGGATGTCTCTGACCCCGTCTGTCTCTGACCCCGCCTGTCTCTGTCCCTGTATGTGTCTGTCTCTGTCCCTGTATATGTCTGTCTCTGTCCCTGTATGTGTATGTCTCTGTTCCTGTCCTTGTATGTCTCTGTCGCTATCCCTGTCTGTCTCTGTCCCTGTCTCTGTGTGTCTCTGTATGTCTCTGTCCCTGTCTGTCTCTGACCCCGTCTGTCTCGGTCCCTGTATGTGTCTGTCCCTGTCCTTGTATGTCTCTGTCCCTGTCCTTGTATGTCTCTGTCTCTGTATGTCTCTGTCGCTATCCCTGTCTGTCTCTGTCCCTGTCTCTGTGTGTCTCTGTCTTTGTATGTCTCTGTCCCTGTCTGTCTCTGTCCCTGTCCATCTCTGTCCCTGTCCGTCTCTGTCCCTGTGTGTCTCTGTATGTCTCAGTCCTTGTATGTCTATGTCTCTGTCCCTTTCTGTCCCTGTATGTCTCTGTCCCTTTCTGTCCCTGTATGTCTCTGTATGTCTATGTCTCTGTCCCTTTCTGTCCTTGTATGTCTATGTCTCTTTCCCTGTATGTCTCTGTCCCTTTCTGTCCCTGTATGTCTATGTCTCTTTCCCTGTATGTCTCTGTCTCTTTCTGTCCTGTATGTCTCTGTCCCTTTCTGTCCCTGTATGTCTCTGTCTCTTTCTGTCCTGTATGTCTCTGTCTCTTTCTGTCCTGTATGTCTCTGTCTCTTTCTGTCCTGTATGTCTCTGTCTCTTTCTGTCCTGTATGTCTTAGTCCCTTTCCCTGTATGTCTATGTCTCTTTCCCTGTATGTCTCTGTCCCTTTTCCTGTATGTCTCTGTCTCTTTCCCTGTATGTCTATGTCCCTTTCCCTGTATGTCTATGTCTCTTTCCCTGTATGTCTCTGTCCCTTTCTGTCCCTGTATGTCTGTCTCTTTCCCTGTATGTCTCTGTCCCTTTCTGTCCCTGTATGTCCCTGTATGTCTCTGTCCCTTTCTGTCCCTGTATGTCTCTGTCTCTTTCTCTGTATGTCTACGTCTCTTTCTGTCCTGTATGTCTTAGTCCCTTTCCCTGTATGTCTATGTCCCTTTCCCTGTATGTCTCTGTCTCTTTCCCTGTATGTCTACGTCTCTTTCCCTGTATGTCTACGTCTCTTTCCCTGTATGTCTATGTCTCTTTCGCTGTATGTCTATGTCTCTTTCCCTGTATGTCTGTCTCTTTCCCTGTATGTCTCTGTCCCTTTCTGTCCCTGTATGTCTCTGTCCCTTTCTGTCTCTGTCTCTTTCTGTCCCTGTATGTCTCTGTCCCTTTCCCTGTATGTCTCTGTCTCTTTCCCTGTATGTCTCTGTCCCTTTCTGTCCCTGTATGTCTCTGTCTCTTTCCCTGTATGTCTCTGTCCCTTTCTGTCCCTGTATGTCTCTGTCCCTTTCCCTGTATGTCTATGTCTCTTTTCCTGTATGTCTCTGTCCCTTTCCTTGTATGTCTCTGTCTCTTTTCCTGTATGTCTCTGTCCCTTTCCTTGTATGTCTCTGTCTCTTTCCCTGCATGTCTATGTCCCCTTCCCTGTATGTCTATGTCTCTTTCCCTGTATGTCTCTGTCCCTTTCTGTCCCTGTATGTCTCTGTCTCTGTCCCTTTCTGTCCCTGTATGTCCTTGTATGTCTCTGTCCCTTTCTGTCCCTGTATGTCTCTGTCCCTTTCCCGTTATGTCTATGTCTCTTTCCCTGTATGTCTCTGTCTCTTTCTGTCCCTGTATGTCTCTGTCCCTTTCCCGTTATGTCTATGTCTCTTTCCCTGTATGTCTCTGAACCTTTCCTTGTATGTATCTGTCTCTTTCCCTGTATGTATCTGTCCCTTTCTGTCCCTGTATGTCTCTGTCCCTTTCCCGGTATGTCTATGTCTCTTTCCCTGTATGTCTCTGTCTCTTTCTTTCCCTGTATGTCTCTGTCCCTTTCTGTCCCTGTATGTCTATGTCTCTTTCCCTGTATGTCTCTGTCCCTTTCCCTGTATGTCTATGTCTCTTTCCCTGTATGTCTCTGTCCCTTTCCGTGTTTGTCTATGTCTCTTTCCCTGTATGTCTCTGTCCCTTTCCCTGTATGTCTATGTCTCTTTCCCTGTATGTCTATGTCTCTTTCCTTGTATGTCTCTGTCCCTTTCTGTCCCTATATGTCTCTGTCCCTTTCCCTGTATGTCTATGTCTCTTTCCCTGTATGTCTATGTCTCTTTCCTTGTATGTCTCTGTCCCTTTCTGTCCCTATATGTCTATGTCTCTTTCCCTGTATGTCTCTTTCCCTTTCTGTCCCTGTATGTCTCTGTCCCTGTATGTCTATGTCTCTTTCCCTGTATGTCTCTGTCTCTTTCTTTCCCTGTATGTCTCTGTCCCTTTCTGTCCCTGTATGTCTATGTCTCTTTCCCTGTATGTCTCTGTCCCTTTCCCTGTATGTCTATGTCTCTTTCCCTGTATCTCTCTGTCCCATTCTGTCCCTGTATGTCTCTGTCCCGTTCCATGCATGTCTCTGTCTCTTTCCCTGTATGTCTCTGTCCCTTTCTGTCCCTGTATGTCTATGTCTCTTTCCCTGTATGTCTCTGTCCCTTTCCCTGTATGTCTATGTCTCTTTCCCTGTATGTCTCTTTCCCTTTCTGTCCCTGTATGTCTCTGTCCCTTTCCCTGTATGCCTATGTATCTTTCCCTGTATGTATATGTCTCTTTCCCTGTATGTCTGTCTCTTTCCCTGTATATCTCTGTCCCTTTCTGTCCCTGTATGTCTATGTCTCTTTCCCTGTATGTCTCTGTCTCTTTCTGTCCCTGTATGTCTCTGTCCCTTTCTGTCCCTGTATGTCTCTGTCTCTTTCTGTCCTGTATGTCTATGTCTCTTTCCCTGTATGTCTCTGACCCTTTCTGTCCCTGTACGTCTATGTCTCTTTCCCTGTATGTCTCTGTCTCTTTCTGTCCTGTATGTCTCTGTCTCTTTCTGTCCTGTATGTCTCTGTCTCTTTCTGTCCTGTATGTCTCTGTCTCTTTCTGTCCTGTATGTCTATGTCTCTTTCCCGTCCCTGTATGTCTATGTCTCTTTCCCTGTATGTCTCTGTCTCTTTCCCTGTATGTCTCTGTCCCTTTCTGTCCCTGTATGTCTCTGTCTCTGTCCCTGTATGTCTCTGTCCCTTTCTGTCCCTGTATGTCTATGTCTCTTTCCCTGTATGTCTCTGTCCCTTTCTGTCCCTGTATGTCTATGTCTCTTTCCCTGTATGTCTATGTCTCTTTCCCTGTATGTCTATGTCTCTTTCCCTGTATGTCTCTGTCCCTTTCTGTCCCTGTATGTCTATGTCTCTGTCCCTGTATGTCTATGTCTCTTTCCCTGTATGTCTCTGTCTCTTTCCCTGTATGTCTCTGTCCCTGTATACCTCTTTCCCCATATTGCTCTGTCCATGTATGTCTCTATTGCTGTATGTCTCTGTCCCTGTATGTCTCTGTCCCTCTACGCCTCTGTCCCTCTACGCCTCTGTCCCTCTACGCCTCTGTATGTCTCTGTCTCTCTATGTCTCTGTACCTGTTGAGTTGCTTCTGCAGCAGGTCCAGTCTGTTCTCCAGCTCGGTGCGCTGCCTGCGGCCAATGCTGTTGAGGGGCGTGTTAAGATGGGGAGGGTAGGGCAGGCTGCAGCGCGGCAGTTCCTGGTACTCACGACTGCCCCGACTCTCACCCCAGAAACTGAAGATGTTGGACACCCCTGAAAATGCTCCTGGTTGTGAAGAGAGGGGAGAGGGAGGAAGGGGTAAAGAACAGGGTATACTCTACTGTTTTACATTAACGTGCCCTAGGGTATGTCTGCTATGGAAGTTAATGAGGTGTGTGTGTGTGTGTATCGTTTGTTTCCACATTGATGCCCAGGCCCACCTGTGAGTGCATTGCAGGTGTTGCCCCCCTTTGGGTCTCCCTCCCCCTCGGGAGTGTCGCTGAAGTTCAGGGTGGTGGCCTGAGCCGGGGACATCTCATGCAGAGCCGATGGAGGGGCAGGGCATGTGACCACAGACTCCTCCCCTTCATCGCCACTGGAGTGGGAGGACACTGAGCTCAGAGGCCCCTCCCCCTGGTTACTGGCCGCCTCCTTCTGTCTTCGCCGTAGTGGTTTATTGGCTCTCTCCTTTTTAATTTCTCCTGCATCTGCATCATCTGAGAGGACAAGTTGAGTTGCTGATGATAACGACTTTACTGAGGAAGAATGTACTCATTATAACTGTGAAATGTGGTTGTCTCCTCTAGCTATGAGTACGTGAATGCACTTATTGTAAGTCGCTCTGGAAAGAGCATCTGCTAAATGACTAATTTGTAAATGTAAGAAACAAGGACAGATGATGACACACTGCATGGAAATGGAAAACGTTATTTGTGATGAACAACTGAGTGTGCATGGGAGTCATCATTGAGTATTAGGGGTTTTCTTCTGAGCACCACAGAGAAAATAATACGTTTTGCACTCATGAACAGAAATGAAGGTGTGAAAGGGAATGTGGTGGTTACCCTTCTCTGTCCGGCGCCGGAATGATAGTTTGCGTCTGCGCAGTTTGTTGAATCCTATACAGTCTGAGTTGTCACTTTCTGGAGAGCCAGGAATCATATTGGTCTGCAGGGATTGACAAAGAAAACGGCTCGAAAAATCACAAACTGATGTTAGAGGGCTTATATAGGTCCTCCATAGGGATGCACAATGGAAATCATTCCCCAATTCATTCATTCATTCACCCTTTTGCATCCATACGTGAATATTTGAATGTGCTTTTTTATGGCCTTGACCTGTCTTGAGGAAGTTAGGGTCACTCACATCCCGGAGGTTAAAGGTTATCTCCAGGTTCATCCAGAAGTGATCGGAGAACTCGGGGTACATGTTTAACACCTCCAGGACGTCCTCTCTGTGGATCTTATGGAGGTCACAGTAGGTCAGAGCTCTCACATCGGCGTTAGACTTCCCAGCTCGCCCGTAAAGGTTGATGGGCTCGCCAAATATGTCATTCTTCCCTGTGGGTGAAGAGAGGATTCTTCTACATGCACCGAAAAATGCTAATGTTTTACACTGCTATGTTATTACTGGGAAGTTACATGGCAAATGTACAATAACTCCAAATGGTACATAGCAGTGCTTGTTCAATGAAATAGCATTTCACCCTTCTCGGCTGCCCAGAGTTTGAAGCTGTATGAGGTATAAATTGGGTAATATTTTTGCCCAGTAGATGGCAGTGTTGGCCTATATATTATTTTTTCTCCGGGAGAATTGCCTTTGAAAGTCTGTATATCTTATTTGCCCATCTCTGACCATCATGAGTTTCCCTAGCACATCATATCTGAATATACCAAATTCACTTTGTTCTTCAATTCATTTCCCCTTTGGATTGGTACATGCTACTCTAGCAACAGTAGACCCTATAGAGTGACAGTAGAGCCTATAGTCTTTAATTTGGTAGCCTATACATGCTAGACTAGCCGTAGAACCTGGACAAACCTGGACAATCTGGGTTGATACATGCTACAGTAATAGTAGCTCCTATCGTCTATCATCCTCACCCAAGATGGCCACCACCACGTCGCCTCGGAGGATCTCGATGGAGCCGCGGGAGATGAAGTAGATGGCGGTGAGCACGTCGCCGGCGTGCACCAGGGTGTCGCCGGGCGGGGCGTGGGTGGTCTTGAACTTCATGGCCAGGGCTCGCAGGCAGCCCTTAGTGGAGCCCTTGAAGGCTTTGCAGTTCTCCAGGAGGGTACGGTTGAGGTGGAGGCAGATGTCAGCCTGGAGACACTCTGGGAACCCCTTCAACACCTGGTAGCGGGGGAGAGAGGGCGGGAGGTGGGATGGGGAGGGGGAGAGAGGGGGATAGAGAGAGCGATAGAGTGTTACTGTCTAGCGAGTCTATGACAAGCAGTGTAGATGTCACTGCTGTCTTTGAACAACAAACCTTAAACAAATTCTCTGAAAAATGTAATTTTCTGATATGTAGATGCAAATCAAATGTTTACCCAAAACAATTACAATATTTCATCAGCAATCTGCCTTAGTAATACTTTCACTTGTAAGGCTGCAGCTCTACCTATGTAGTTCAAATGATTACTAGAGACTCATTTAATGATTTTCCCCTCTAGCAAGGGGCTTCCCCCAATTTTTCAGAGAAAAGAGTAGGAGTTTTTCTATGTGCGACTCGACCAACGTCTCAAAAACACCCCCCCATCTTGATCCGACACCGCTCTCATTGAAGCCATGGAAGTTCAAGGCCGACCCCGATACCACAGCCATTGTTAGCAGAAAACAGGATCCCCATTACAGTCAATGGAAAAATGCAGATTTTCGTGATCAATCTTCGTGTAAAAAAACGAAGATTCTTGAAAAATTGTTCAAGAATCAATGGGTACATTTCAGTACAAAAATGGATTAAGTAACAGCAGATTGCCCCTTTAACTCCAGTGTTTAATGTAAATGATTAAATGTAAAAGATAGAGGAAACAAACAAGCCGCGTCGCTTGTGCAGTTTTACAGCAAATTTCCTACAATTCTACACATTTAGCCAAAGGGTGGAGGCAAATGTTTGCGGCTTTTAATATAATAACAGATGATCAACAGGCCCCACCCCGGTCGGTAATTGGACCATGCTTACTACAAGTTTAGATAGCTGGCCGCCAGACTAACTTGCCAATATAAAACATTTTAGCTGACATGGACTAATTGACTGACTGCAGATGCACAACCACATCTCAAGTTGAGACCGTGACTGAGTTCCTAAAAATAAAGTTACCCATCCCTGATGTATGTGTTTACGTCTATGCACTGTGTTGATGTCAATGTGCTATGTGTATCTTTATGTGTATGTTCTGTGTGTGTGTGTGTGTGTGTGTGGTGTGTGTGTGTGTGTGTGTGTGTGTGTGTGGTGTGGGTGGTGTGTGTGTGTGTCTGTGGTGTGTGTGGGTGTGTGTGTGTGTGTGTGTGTGTGTGTCTGTGTGTCTGTCTTTTGTGTGTGTGTGTGTGTGTGTGTGTGTATGTATATCACTCACAGCATTCATGTCGATGCCGTTAGTGTAGGACCAGGCGTGTTGGAAGTACTCCTCCAGCCGCTGCCTCAGTGGGTTTGGGATCTGGTGGAACCGGATGAACTCTCGGACCCGCAGCATCTGGGTGTGGTACCTCGCTGTACCCGAGTACAACCTCTGGATGATGGCCGACACGTTCCCAAAGATGCTGGCGTACATCAGAGCTGTAGGTTTGAGAGGAGAGAAGAGAGTTAGGATTTTGTGAATAGAATACTACTGCTGTCTACGACACCTTGGGCACTGTGAGTTGAGAAACGATCAACGTTATGGTATCTCAGATGTGTGTGTGTGTGTGTATTTATGTGTGCATGCATGTGTGTGATTGTATGTGCCATGGCCCTTCATGTCTAGGGCTGTGGCGGTCGCAAAATTTAATCAGCCGGTGATTGTCAAGCAAATAAGTGTCGGTCTCACTGTGATTGACTGTTAATTAACATAAACACATTTAGCATCTCCTGGCTTCCACACAAGCTACTAATACTGACCTATAGGAAACATCTACATTTTAAAAAGTCTAATAAATCCATGTCATATAGCCTATACCTTCACAATAAATCCATTATTTATTTTAGAAAGAAACATTATATGAAGAAAATGTAGTCTATTTCAGAACAGAATAGCATACTCTGAGTTGTCCTTATGTTAGGTCCTGATCTGGCTATGCCAAATGTGTAACGGCTCTCGTCGGTGGAAGGAAGAGTGGACCAAAGCGCAGCGTGGAAAGTGTTGATGATATTTATTTTCAAGAAACGCTCAAACAAAAATAACAAATCCAAAAAAACGAAAGCGAACAATTCCGTCAGGCACAGACACTAAACAGAAAATAACACCCCACCAAACCCAAACGGAAAATCACAACTTATATATGATCCCCAATCAGAGACAACGATAGACAGCTGCCTCTGATTGGGAACCACACATGGCAAAACAACAAAGAAATAGAAAACATAGATTTCCCACCAGAGTCACACCCTGACCTAACCAAACATAGAGAATAAATAAGGACCTCTAAAGTCACCGGGACCTCCGGACCGTAGATCATCGCTGCAAGCTCTTGACTGGGGACCGTCGCTGGAGGCTCCGGACTGGGGACCGTTGCTGGAGGCTCCGGACTAGGCACCGTCGCTGGAGACTCCGGACTGGGGACCGTCACTGGAGGCTTCGTACGTGGAGCCGGAACAGGTCTCACCGGACCGAGGAAACATACTGGAATCCTGGTGTGGGGAGCTGCCACAACACGTCCTGGCTGGATACCCACTTTAGCTCGGTGAGTGTGGAGAGCTGGCACAGGATGCACTGGGCTAAGAAGGCGCACTGGAGGCATAGTGCATATAGCCGGCGCAGGATATACTGGGCCGTGGAGGCGCACTGAAGGTCTGGAGCATAGAGCTGGCACAATGGTCCTGGTTGAATACCCCATGTAGCACGGCACATGCGGGGAGCAGGCACAGGCCGCACTGGGTTGTGCTGGCGAACTAGGGATACCGTGCATAGAGCTGGCGCAGGATATCCTGGGCCAAAGAGACGCACCGGAGACCAGGAGCGCTGAGCCGGCACAATCCGTCCTGGCTGAATGCCCACTCTAGCACGGCAACTGCGGGGAGCTTGCACAGAGCGCACCGGGCTGTGGATGCGTACTGAAGCCACGGTGTGCAGAACCGGAAAACGTGGCACTTGAACCGTGACCAACTCCTCATTGTATTTACAGGGAGTTGGTTCTCGTTCACCCCTTAGTTCCGCTCGCTTCGCTTGCCAACCCGTGTGCCTCCCCCAAAAATGTGTTGTGGCTGCCTCTCGTGCTCCCGTCGTTGAGCTAACTCTTTGTATAGTCGCCGTTCCGCTCTCGTTGCCTGCATCTGCTCCCTTGGACAGCGATACTCCCTGGCCATGTCCAGGGTCCTTCCCTGCCTCCGATTGGGAACCACACTCGGCAAAACAACAAAGAAATAGAAAACATAGATTTTCCCACCAGAGTCACACCCTCACCTAACCAAGCATAGAGAATAAATAAGGATCTCTAAGGTCAGGGCTAGACAAAATGGCTGTGGGCTACACAAGATTGGCATAGAATTCCGTGGCATTATTTTATTGTTTGAAAAATATTGAACAAAGCTGAATAAATAGAAAGGATATTTTCTCTCAACAATATGAGGAAGTGTGCGCATGTGGCTATTCTGTGTTGAGCGGTTAACAAATAAATCTATATTCCTATATGCTTAATTTAGAGTTGTTCTACAAATGTTGGACTAGACTGTATGTTTAGATTTGTAACACATTGTAAGGCTGCATGATGAGACTCTAATGAAAAAAGTTGCTTGAAAGGCATGAGCTCTGCGTTGTTTTTTATGCAGGCTGTACACACCACATCAGTCTCTCATTCACAATTTGAGAAGCACTTGATAATGCCTAGAATTTCGCTGTGTCATCCCCTTTGTGTGGCCGTAATGCATCCTAAATAAATCCATGCATTTTGTAGCCAGTGGCCATTGTGCCCTTCTCCTTGAGTGCTGCACGCTCCATCACGTGATCGGGTCTTTCTCACAGGCTACAAGTGAAGACAGACACATCGGGGACACATCTGTGCATGTCCTTATCCAATTCCAAAGTGCATATTGAAGATATTGGAAGAACTGTCCACATTTACTTTTCAAATTATAAGCACAGCAATGTGCACATGGTAGTAGGCTATAAGTGCAAATGTTCCATTAGCAGAAAACACCATTATCAAAAGTGACCACAAATGCAATTATGCATGTAATGCTTTTATTATAAAGGTACATTTTTATGGTAACAAAAGTATCTTCCCGCTAACTTGAAACTCACGTGTTGCTTATGTATGCTTGTTAGGCTCTACATCCCTTGTAAAGCAGATTAATGTGCTTAATTTGAAGAAGTTATTTGGCCACTAGTTGTGATATAAACCTATTCAAACATTAAGGCCTATGGGCAAGGCTACATGAGGTGTGCGACTATGATTTGAAAAAGTCACAAAAAAAGGCATTGTTTCTCATGCCGGGCATCATTCACAAGTGATAAGATATAATTCACATTTGGATTTGTTTAACACTTTTTTGGTTACTACATGATTCCTTATGTGTTATTTCATAGCTTTGACGCCTTCGCTATTATTCTACAAAATAGTATAAAGAAAGAAAGAACCTGAAATGAGAAGGTGTGTCTAAACCTTTGACTGGTACTGTATATGGATGGCTGAAACATCAAGGTGTGAGTGATGAACAATCATCTCCATATGTGTATTAACTCTGTAGAGATCTGTAAAGAAATCTGGTCATTATCGTTATAGCTTTCTTCCTGCTCCACATGATATGTGTCTGCAGGCAAACACGACGAGGGAAATTGTTTCATGGAGAGGAAGATATTTTGATAAGTGTATTTATATTAAAAAGATATTAGCTGATGTCTTACTAGGGAATATTTAGCTAATATATTAAGACATGAAATGATAAATGGCTTGATTAAATCCAGTTTCATTAGACAAAATACTTATTTGCATATTTTACCAGAAAACATTTTGACCTTGTGTTAACACTGTCAGACTCGCGACTGCATAGTAATTATCATCATCCACTTAATATTGTAACGTGACAGAATCATCTCTGCACTCCCAACGCTGCAGAACTGAGCGGGATTTGCTTGGTGAGGCAGAAATGTAAAACAGTCCTTCTTTATGGGCCACATCCACATTATCCTTTTCAGACATAAAACTGTAATCTTGACCCTAACACTAAACCTGTTTTTATCCCAAATGTTCATTCAAAGTGTTAGCAGCTACCAAGATAGCAAACACTGCAACAAAACAAGGAACAATTACATTTGAGCAGAGGCGGAGCCACCACATTACTAACCAATCAAATCACAGTAACTCCACCCCCCCCCCCCCCCCCCCCCCCGTACTTACATCCGATAAGCATGACGCAGATGGAAAAGATCTTCTCAGAGTTGGTGTTGGGGGAGACGTTGCCAAAGCCCACGCTTGTCAGACTGGAGAAGGTGAAGTAGAGTGCCGTCACGTACTTGTCCTTTATGGAAGGGCCCGAGCCGTGCACCGTCTCGTTGTAGTGTTTCCCCAAAGACTCGCCCAGCGTGTGGAGCCAGCCAATGCTGCCGTTGCGCTCCACGCTGCCGATTGCGTACCAGATGCACGCCAGCCAGTGGGCGATAAGGGCGAATGTACACATGAGCAGGAAGAGGACGGCGGCGCCATACTCCGAGTAGCGGTCCAGCTTCCTCGCCACGCGCACCAGCCGCAAGAGGCGGGCTGTCTTCAGCAGGCCTATCAGAGTAGTCGTCTGGCAGGAGAGGAGAAATGGTTTGTTTAGTGTCCGATCTTACCTTGTCAGGGCCCGTGTTGCAGGCTTTTGCTCCAGCCAAGCTTTAACACAGCTGATTCATCTCATCTATGTCTTGATTGAAGGCTGTTATTAGTTGACTGGTTGAATCAGGTGTGTGACTGCTTGACTGGAACAAAAGTCAAAAGTCTGGGCCTTCTGCAGATAAGGTTGGCCACCCCTGATTTAGGAAGTCAGTTCAACGTTTTAAAGCTTTATTGCCCATTTAGGATAAACAACCTTACTGAAATGTACAGAATGTGCAAATCATCCTCTGCCCCAGACTTGTAACCAATCACAATCCCTCAGCAGCAGTTAAATCCTCTCTATTATATACTGTGCTGTTAGTGGGTTCAGTTCAGTTCCCACAAATCACACTTGTCTTAAGGAGCCCCCACTGTGTCAATACACCAAATAAATAAGGACTTGATTACTTCCCTACGTGGCAGAAAGCCTAGTTTCTCACTTTGCAAGACATTTTAGTCCTCTTCTGGGGAAAATGTCCACTTCCTTGGCTCACTGGCCACTTCAGGTTCAATTAATTAAACATTGGCAAGAAGGTTGAAAGTACAACCTTTCACAGTTGTTTTTCTGCTCCACAGCCTTGGAGGGGATATCGCTTACTTTTAGTTAATTGGAGGTCCATAAATGATGGACTCAAAGGGAGATTTGACCTTGGAGGTCCCAAAAGCTCAATGCAAATAGTATTCATTGGTCCTTATTGATTTTCTATAGAGCACTATACAGGATCTAACCACCCTTCAATACGGAATCAAACCATTCAATTCAAGACTCAACCACAGTTCTTTAGGCATCGAGTCAAAAGTACAATGTAGGCCTTAAGTAGGTCATCATAACATCTGACAATCCTCATAACCCAAGATGCATTCCAACACACAGTAGTCCTCACAAAACTCATTTACCCACAATGCCCTTCCCCTCCTCCCACTTCCTCACCTCCTCTCCGCTGCGGTAGATGAGCAGGTCGAAGGGAATGGCTGCCACCATGTCGATGAGGAACCAGCCCTTGAAGTAATGGACGGCTATCCTCAGTGGAGCGCTGACCACCTCGTCGTTAGTATTGACGTACGTCGTCCTGAAGTTAATGACGATGTCCACGATGAACATGATGTCCACGATTAGGTCGACCACGTTGAGCGGCGAGCACGAGTAGCCACAGTTCACCATAGCCGCCTCCTCGTGGTCGTTGAGGAGGAAGGCGGCGGAGTAGGGGGTCAAGATAGCCGTGTAGATGACCAGCAGCAGGATGAGCCAGTCCCACACCGCCTTGAAGGGGCTGTAGTGGAGGACGGTCCACTTGTGGATGCGAGGGGCCTGGAGCTTGTACTCTGGCAGGACGTCAGCACCCAGCGACAGCACCTGGTGGGAGAGAGAGGGGGAGGGGTAAGACTTTCTGATCAAGAAGTTGGGTCAATATGATAGAAAGAAAGAACGAAAGAAAGAAAGAAAGAAAAATAAATAAATAAATAAATAAAAAAGAAAGAAAGAAAGAAAAATAAATAAATAAAAAAGAAAGAAAGAAAAATAAATACATAAATAAAAAAGAAAGAAAGAAAGAAAAATAAATACATAAATAAAAAAGAAAGAAAGAAAGAAAGAAAAAGAAAGAAAGAAAAAAAAGAACGAAAAGAAAAAAAGGAAAGAAAGAAGGAAAGAAAAGAAAGAAAGAAATGGCCAGGGAAGGACAATATGAATGTTTCCCCAAAACCTCACAATATCGCCTCATAACGCATCTGTGACCCTGTATAAGGTAGCTTAGAATAGACAGGAGCTCCTTGGACCGCATGTGCTTTATTCTTTTGGAGGGGAAACAACAACGTTTCACAATTAGAGCAATGTTCAGTGTCCAGTGAGGCTGAAGGAAGCTGTTGTGATAGGAAGGACTCTCCTAAAGTAATCCCTGAAGCAGAACGGAAAAAACAAACGCTCAAACCCGCATGCACGCACATGAACACTCACACACATGCACATTGACAGTCAAATTCATAGCCAGAACATGCAGTTCCAGTGGATTGGATTTGTTTCAGTAATGTATTCCAACTCCAGTCAGCAGCAATGAAAAATTAAACTAATCACAACGAGAGAGTTATTTCTCCTGGTCTCCCAGAATTAAACAGTAGTGAATCACGCAGCCAGGATAGTGTGTTGAACTGATTAGTAATAATGGAACACAGACATAACTCAGTACATCTCCCACTCACGACCCAACATCTAACAGGCAGACACTGTCTCAATAACACTGCTAGGCTATATCATAACAAGGGCATGATGCTGTGAATAGAATCATACCATTTCTGTTACACTTGTTATATACTATGTCACGTACCATCTTAGCTACTATGTAAGTATAGTGCATTCAGCTGAAACAGGGCAGTAAAATGAAGCTTTACCAAACACTATCCGATTCCAAAATCCAAAGGTAAACCATTTTTAAGGGAGCCAACTGTTGCCGAGAGGTTTACTACTTCTTGTCTGCACTGGTGGGTCTGACCTCCCATTTCCCAGGTTAAGTAGAACAGCCTCCCTGCCTTGAACACACACATCCCTGGGAGAGGACAGATTGACAGACGTTCTCTAACCATCTGTACAAGCATATTGCAACAGAATACACTTGTAGCTAGCTGAAAACACACAAGCATGTCTCATGTCACTCGCCCAGAGGCTCTCACACACACACGCACACACAAATCACATTTTAAACTGGCTATACAAATCACATTTTAAACTGGCTATACAAATCAGGTTGTAATATTAGCACGGGTATCAATGCAAATATGAAGAATTGCACAATTTCGACACCCACTTGATTATCTTGCTTCATTGAAAGGGGATAAAAAGAAGTAGAAAATGAGTGCAGAGTATATTTGTGGTTATTCCTGAACTATAGAGCAGGCGGGCTTCCAGAGACAACACAGTGAGACTTTTGGGCCCATGCTACGTTCTGTATATTCAAGGCACTGTTGTTAAAAAAAAAGGCAGGCAATCTAAGACAAATTCCTATGACTAAGTTCTTAGGGTTGTGGGGCGGGACTGTGAGTAGCTTCTGTGAATGCCACAGCCAATTGGGTTTGTTGACTGTAAGCTCTGTGTCACGAGTCACCACTGACATAGAGTGACAGGCAGTGTGTGAGGGTATGGGCGGAGAACTTTCTAGACGCTATAAATGACTGAGCTCTCCAGGGCTTAGCAACAGGCTAATAAAAAGGCAGAAATTAATATTAGATTTGGTCAGAGAGAGAGACCTTTTCTCTCTCTGGGTGTAGCAATGTGACGAGGCCTGAGGAGAATAGAGAGCTGGGTAAACAGGGGGCTGTGTGAGCTCCAGTCCACCCGAATAGAACAGCTGAGGTCACAGGTGCAGCTGCACGACGGCTGCGGCCCTCTCTCTTTTCCCCACCCTTCCCCTTTCCCTCTTTCTCTCCTTCCACACCCCAAATACTCAGTGGAATCTGTGTTCTTACTAATCCAGTACAGCTGATGGCTCTTATGGCAAGCCGTTCCCATTCTTGTTGTTGTCATTGTCGTAGAAGTACCCAGCAGAGCATGGCCCTATCACCATAACATCAGAACTAGAGATGAGGAACCCTCTTGCCAATGTGGTGCAGTATCAGCACTTTCACTATGTATGGACCATCATACAAAATACTAAGGACACATTGGTTAGTTACAGTCCTGTATTTAACTGACGTTGTTTCTTTGGGATTCGTTGGAAAGTCTCCACCATGTACCAGTTAATACCCAGGAAGATGTGAATTGTGTTGAGGGCTTTGACGTATCTGAGAAAGACACAACACAGGATTACCTTTGTAGATGCATCACCTGCAGAAGCCTGTAAAAATACAGTGTGATCTCATTCCACAATAACAACATTCTGGATCTGCTGTCTATATCACACCATGTTGTCTTGCCCTCAGGTTGATTCAGTGTGGCACCTGTACCCAGAATGCTCCTCTCACTGAGACAGGGGCGATATTTCCAGCTGAGCGTGTCAGACAGACAGACAGGCGGGCTGGGGTCGTTCAGGGGGAGGGTCTGATTCACTGGCAGGTCGCCTTTGGGGGTCCATGGGCACGTACGGCAGGTGCTCAGCCAAACAGTGTTCAGTGATTGTGTTAGGAAGGCAGGTGCCGTGCTAGACTGCAGGTAGTGCATCATGCAGAGGTGTGTGTGTGTGTGTGTGTGTGTGTGTGTGTGTGTGTGTGTGAGGCCTATAATTCACAGTGTGTTGGCCCTTCTCTATGGAGCTGAGTCATGTCAGGTCAAATGTTTCTGAGCTTAACAGGCACTAGGGGTTTCTATCATGCCTCCCACTGACTAATACAAAGGCAGATGGTATTGTTGATGTCATGGGTGCAGTGAAACACACGCCAAAGCGACTTTATGCAACTTTGCTTGTAGCAAATGTCCATCATTTCTGGGGGTGGAGGCGGACATTGGAAGACTTACTCAAAAGGACAACCACATCACTAGCCTGGGTGCCAGTTTACCACATGACTAGCCTGGGTGCCAGTTTACCACATGACTAGCCTGGGTGCCAGTCTACCACATGACTAGCCTGGGTGCCAGTCTACCACATGACTAGCCTGGGTGCCAGTTTACCACATGACTAGCCTGGGTGCCAGTCTACCACATGACTAGCCTGGGTGCCAGTCTACCACATGACTAGCCTGGGTGCCAGTCTACCACATGAGTAGTCTGGGTGCCAGTCTACCACATGACTAGCCTGGGTGCCAGTCTACCACATGACTAGCCTGGGTACCAGTCTACCACATGACTAGCCTGGGTGCCAGTCTACCACATGAGTAGTCTGGGTGCCAGTCTACCACATGACTAGCCTGGGTGCCAGTCTACCACATGACTAGCCTGGGTGCCAGTCTACCACATGACTAGCCTGGGTGCCAGTCTACCACATGACTAGCCTGGGTGCCAGTCTACCACATGACTAGCCTGGGTGCCAGCCTGCTTCTGCTCTCTTGCCAACTCCTTATGCAATTGATATGTCATGTTTAGCATGTTTTGACAACTGAGTAGACAAAAGCACAAACGGATCTGGGACCAGGCTACCACGTGAGGTAAAGGAGTTCAAATCCAGGTAGCCCCGACAAGAGAGTGATAAGATACAGTACCCTTTAGAATCAACGGTTCATCTACATTAGTTTGGCCATATTAACTCTAACGCACATCTTCCTGGTGATCTTCATAAGCATATTAGAGGTTTGGGGCTAAAGTAAGCATGGCTGCTTCAGTGAGCCTTCAAGTTAAATTGAAAAATTGGGAAGACTTTTAGCTGTAGGCTGATTAGTGAGAGCATTTGGTCTATATATAAAACAGCAACAAAAAAAACAAACCCAGTATATACTGCAGGGTCATGAAGAGAGGTCAGACGGAAGCAATGAAATCATCCGCTCTTAGCCTTGGTAAGTCAATGACTCAGTGAGGCATGAGGTTGAACAAGGGTGAGAAACTGGGGTGAGGCTGAATAGGGGCGAGGAGTAGGGGTGAGTATGAGAGAGTATGAGTGAGATGGGTGGAGAGCTGGAGTGAGGTATAGGGGGTGATGTACAGGGGTGAGGAGCAGGGGTGGAGAGAAGGGGTAGAGAGCAGGGGTGGAGAGAAGGGGTAGAGAGCAGGTGGTGGAGAGAAGGGGTAGAGAGCAGGGGTGGAGAGAAGGGGTGAGGAGCAGGGGTGGAGAGAAGGGGTAGAGAGCAGGGGTGGAGAGAAGGGGTGGAGAGAAGGGGTAGAGAGCAGGGGTGGAGAGCAGGCATGAGGTATAGGGGGTGAGGAGAAGGGTGGAGAGCAGGCATGAGGTATAGGGGGTGAGGAGAAGGGTGGAGAGCTATTAGCTCCCAGAGTAAGATTTAAACCATGAGAGTTAAAGTGAATCCCAAAGCGGTGAGTAGTGTTTGTGTGTAGTGTGTATCCTGCAGTGTTTGTGCGTAGTGTGTATCCTGCACGGTGCAAACACATTGTATCTGTATACAGGGAAGAATAGAAGCAGGTGAGGTAGCTGGAGGAGGCAAAACAGTGTTTTTATCAACAGTTGCACCTCCAACTGAAGTGATGAGTAATGAATTGTACATTACTGTCTATATTTAGCCTGTTAGAAAAACATAATCACTATGGCGTGTCTGTCAGACGCACGCATGACGGCACGCACACATACAGTTCAGTGCCGCACCCTTCTCCAGTGAGCCTCCCCTCCCCAAAGGACTCATTGGGTTATTTTTAGTGATGTGTGTGAAACCAAACAGCTTTCTCATAAAACATGTCTACATTTCACAGATATCACAAAAGCTACATTTGAGGCCAACAACCAGGGTTTTAGTGCTGCAGGGGCGCAGGGGAGAGCCGCTCCTTCATCTTTTTCAATTTGAGAATACACAGAGCTGGTAAAACTATTTCCGGAAAATGTATTCTGATAAATAAATAAATCATATTTAAATTACCACCAATATTCCATGAAAAACGGTGGAATGACAAACCACATAAATGTAGCAGTTTAGAGGTAGGTAGATAGTGGTTTCTTCTTCTCTCTGGCGGCGGTGAGAATGATGTATGTAGGCTATGTGTGTGCCCTGCAGAGACCTGTCGGAGGCTTACCACTTTGACCAATCAGAACAATAGATCCCCATGTGTTTGCCTTGATATTCATAACACTCCACGGACCCCCTCTCTACTTTTGCGCAGTGGAACCTAGAACGATATGTGACCACCTGGTTACGGCGACACTGTTCTTCCCGAGGACACCCAAACCAGCGGCCACCACAAAGCCCAAGGAGCCTGACCCTCGCTGGAAGTTGCTATAGCCCTGCTTGGGATATTTAGCTTGTATTGGCTATTGGTTGAGACGCAGGGCCCGTTCTAGCTTGATATGTCAGGGTATGTGATTTGGGCCAAGTTGGAGGTAAAAATGCATTCAGGTTATAGTTTATTGAGATGCATGAATACACCACAACAAAAGCTCTACAGCTGCACCATCGAGAGCATCCTGATGGGTTGCATCACAACCTGGTATGGCAACTGCTTGGACTCCGACCACAAGGCACTACAGAGGGTAGTGCGTACGGCCCAGTACATCACTGGGGCCAAGCTTCCTGCCATCCAGGACCTCTATACCAGGTGGTGTCAGAGGAAGGCCCAAAACATTGCCTAAGACTCCAGCCACCCTAGTCATAGAATGTTCCCTCTGCTACCGCAGGGCATGCGGTAGCGAAGCTCCAAGTCTAGGCCTAAAAGTTTTCTTAACAGCTTCTACCCCCAAGCCATAAGACTGTTGAATAGCTATTGAATTGGCTACCCGGACTATTTGCATTGACACCCCCCCCCCCCCCCCTATTTTTCACGCTGCTGCTACTCTCTGTTTATTATCTATGCATAGTCACTTTACCCCGACCTACATGTACATACCTACTGTACCTCAATTACCTAAACTAACCTGTACCCCCGCACATTAACTCGGTACCGCTACCCCCTGTATATAGCCTTGTTATTGTTATTTTATTGTTACTCTTTCATTTTTGTTTATTTAGTAAATATTTTCTCTTATTTTTCTTAAAACTGCATTGTTGGTTAAGGGCTTGTAAGTAAGAATTGAATGTTGTATTTGGGCTCACGAGAGAAATAAAATCGGATTTTTGGGGGGGATTCTATGTCTGTTTTTAAACACAGTTCGTGCAATTTTACATAGTAATGATTTCTGTTCACTACTTGGTCAATTGATTATATAGCATCTTTAATCTATGTCAATAAATTCTATGAATTGATATTTCACCTCTCTGTTGAATTATTTTCTGTAGTAGGGTGTATTTTAACCATGTGTTCAAGCTAATCAAATCAACGTTTATTTATGATACAGTGTATAAGCTACACAATACAATTAAATACCTACCCACAATAAAGCTCTCCTCGCAATCAGTGCAATGATATTAAGCGACATGTAGCCTATTTGTATATACATTAGGCCTACAAATAGCTATATACCACATAGTCGTAGGCTTATCAGGCTATACTGCAAATGATTGTTGTTTGTTCCTGGACTAGCCGAATGGTAGAGCTATCTTTCAGGTGTCCTTCAGCAACACCAGCTGGTTCCACTTCTTTAGCATCATTGTGTGATCCTGGCGGTTTGCTTTCAGAAACACGAAGGGTGCTCCAATCGTTTAAAATAACACTCATCAACATGTCGCCTACGTCTAAAATTCCTATTCATCCCTTATTATTATTATTATTATTACAAATGGCATATGATCACAGTGATGCATGTTTAGTAAAGTAGTAAAGCTGAATGAATGTCTTGCAAGATCACATGACGATGAATTAGTATTTTACATAATAGAACAGAATAGAATAGCATAGCATAATTGTCCTGTAACGTTGTTACATCAAAAACACCAGAAACACCTGATTTCTAGTGAGATTTTAGAATGGTTAGCTGAAGCTGAATAGTCACTCTTCTTTCTCATGCGCCACGACTAAACAGAGCCGCTAGTCAGGATATACTGTATGCTTTGATTGAAACAAAATACAAGAAAGGCTAATAGTTTAACACCATCTGCTGTAATTCACTCACCAAACAGTCATTCAAGAAGATATACATGCATATTCTATTCTCATTAAACTGATTGAGATCAAATGATTGGCATGCAGATGCATTCTCACCAGTAAAACATGAAGAATTGTCATTCACAATTGACAGTGATGGCCTATTTTTAAATGAGGTATGCCTAACTTGGTGATTGATGGTATTAAAAATAGAAAATGTTCTTGAGACAATATGTGTCGGCATAGGCAGACGTTGCAATTGGAGGATGCATTTTATGCACATTACATATAATGATATTCAATAGGATACATCTGTCGGTATTAAATTCGATTGAGGAAATGATGACCTCATTTACAACAACAAATAATAACTCCCCCACCTATAAAAATAGCACTAAGCCACTGACAACAACACTTTGAAACTTAACTTTGTTGCAATGTATCTGCAGTTGTCAGTAGCTATGATAAAAGACAGGCAGGAAAGGATTTCAGATACTGTCTACAACAAACCATGTGAAAAGTTCAAAGTACTCAAGTGTCTCTTTCAGACATCCTTGGATTAAAGCAACCCTAAAATATGAAACGGTTTCCTCCTAATAGCTCTGATATTGAGACATAAAATCGATGACCGGATCAAGCCTTGAGGTACGGAACAACTAATGCTATTACAGAATTGCTGAAAGGAATTCAAGGTCAAAATATTGATGGAACATGTCAACTTGAATGAAGGTGATGTCCAAGAAAAGGGTCAAAAGGGACAGAGCAGAGACATGTCTATAAAAAAAGACTGTCCATAAATGAAGGCATCGACAACTTCTTAGAGCTAAAAGAAAAAGTCCTCTTCCTCGCGATGAAACAAAACAGGCCGAGTCGGACATCTTGGCAAACCCAGCTACTTCACGCTGGCAGGGCTCAATATGAAATATAGATTTCACATGTTTTTTTCTCTTACCTCATGGTGTGAGCGCTGGCTTGGGGTTGTAAAAGCAGGGGGCCGTTATGTATGCATGCTTTGTACATGTGTGTGCATGTTTTTTGCATGTGTGAACGTGTACAGTATGTGTGTGTGTCTGTGTCTGTGTGTGTGTAACATCACAAGGCTTAGGGACTCATAACACCACATCCCCTCGATCTAAAAGCCAAACATATTGAAACATTAAACATAGCAGGAAGGGCCTTCTCACCCAGGACAATGTTCCCCTGGTCAATCAAACAGCTCTGCCGTCATCTTCCTAGCTCCCGCATGGCGTTCACTACTTCCATGGCTCTGGCTCCTTTCTCTGCTCTCAGTGGCTGGCCGTCTGGCCATGGAAAGGGCTAGCAGGACCAGCAGGCAGAGCAAGGTGGAATCCTTCATTTATGTACTGTAACTTCTGAGGACCCTTTGAATTGTAGTGTAGCCGATGAATATGGTTTCATGGTGGCACTCATTTAATGCTGTCCCGGGGAATGCGGGTTATGAGTCAGCCTGCGCATCACTACTAGCCCCAACTCCCTAGCCACACCTAAATAACGTGCTTTCTACTCCTTACATTTTCCCTGACTGTCATGGATCCCCCCGTACTGCTGCTCATTCCGTTCACCAGCTCCGGAGGTCTACGTCACCAGCCTTCTAGTCGTCACTGAACTGGATTCATTACAACCAATCCCAGACTGTCTTGTCTCATTACGCACACCTATTTTCCATTCCCCCTGATTAGTATGTGTATATATGTGCCCCCCGTGGGTGTGGAAAACAGCCTTTTCCACGCCCACGGGCCATTACGAGTATCTCGTAATGCCTTTTGGCCTGTCTAATGCTCCTTCAGTCTTCCAGGCCTTTATTAACAAAGCTAATGGGCAGGTGGAGAGGGTCAATCTGGAAGTGTGCAGGTTCCTGCGGTGTTACTGTCAGGACCGACGGGGGAGTGGGCGGATTTTCTACCTTGGGCTGAGTACGCGCAGAATTCCCTCTACCACTCCTCCACTAACCTCACTCCTTTCCAGTGCATGTTGGGGTACCAGCCGTCCCTGGCACCTTGGCATCCAAGCCAGACCGAGGCCACTGCGGTGGACGATTCAGCACGCTGAGGAGACCTGGAACGCTGAGCACACTCGCCTCCAGCGGGCCATGCGTCGGCACAAGGAAAAGGCCAACCACCACCGCAGTGAGGCGCCTGTCTTGTCTCCAGGCGACCGGGTCTGGCTCTCCACCCAGAACCGGCTCCTCTGCCTGCCCTGCCGGAAGCTGAGCCCGCGGTTTGTGGGGACATTTAAAGTCCTGGGGAGGATTAATGAGGTAAAGTACCGTTTGCTAATTATCGCATTAACCTGACTTTTCATGTGTCTCTCCTCAGGCCAGTGGTGCCTGGTCCCCTCGCTGGGGGTGGACCCGGTGACGCCCTGCCTCCTCCTCTGGACATCGAGGGAGGTCCGGCGTACTTGGTCAGTGAAGTCCTGGATTCGAGGCATCAGGTGGTGCGTCTCCAGTACCTCATCAACTTGGAGGGGTACATCCCAGAGAAGCGGTGCTGGGTTCCTGCGGTGGACATGCTGGACGCTTCGCTGACCAGGGAGTTTCACCGTCCGCGCTCTGACCGACCCGCACTGCGTCCCTGTGGTCATCTCCGAGGCCGGTGTCATGCTGGTGCAGCGCTGGATTCATTACCACTAACCTTGGACTGTCTTGTCTCATTACGCACACCTGGTTCCAATTCCCCCTGATTAGTATGTGTATATATATATATATATATATATATATATATATATATATATATATATATATATGCCCTCTGTTCCCCATTGTCCTTGTCGGTTATTGTTACCATGTCCGTTGGTCTTGTGAGCACCTGTGCTGTTGTATCGGCTTCCATGCAACGTGTTATTGTGCACTTGTTTTACGGGTCTCGTGTATTATTTAGAGGTTTACACCTCGCTCTTTTGTTTGGGTGGAGAAAATAAAAAACCCTATTACGTATTTCTGCGCTTGTCTCCTATCTTTATACAGCGAGACATAGACACCCAAAAGTACTTGTTACATTTTAAATGCTTAGCAGGACAGGACAGTTGTATAATTCACGCACATATCAATAGAACATCTCTACTGCCTCTGATCTGGTAGACTCACTGAACACAAATGCTTTGTTTGTAAATTATATCTGAGTGTTGAAGTGTGCCCCTGGCTATCCATATTTTTTTTTTAAATGAATTTGAACTGATTTATAGTTTACTTTTTATACTTAAGATGTTTTATATTCATCATATGCTTATGAGTTATTTCTCATAACAATGTATTTTGTTGTACTATAGTGGTGGCCATTGGCAGTTATCTGTTCTATGTCAAGACTAAGTTGCATGGGCCGCTGAGAGGAGAGAGGTCAAGGTGTCATCATGTGTAAACATATCTTTTGCTCCACTGTGTCTGTGTGCCAGTCACTCCCTACTTTTCCCATCGGGGAGAGGAGGATGGCAGTGTCTGGAATCATTCTATGCTCCCCGTGAGCTTGTCCAGGATTGGTTGTATTTAGAATTGGTTGTATCTAAATGACAATTTGATATATGCCTGTTGATATGGAGGATTGGTTTATGGTTCTGGGTTTGAGTAAGGAGACAAAGCTGAACAATTTATTATGTCTATGCTGTCTGACTATGTGTGTTCTTTGCTATTAAAGGATCTCAGTTGCAATGTAGTGGGGGCTCTCAGAGAATTCATTGATAGACACTGAATTGATCTGAGAGTCACAGGGTTGTGATAGAGCTCATATAATTAAAGATGGACTTTGATAACTAACTCTGACTTGTGTTGTGGTTTGCTCCCATGATTTGGTAAATAGAGGAAATTTCCACGACAGGTGCCCAGAATAAACTGTCTGCCACTCAGGCCCAGTTGCTAAATATGCATATTATTAGTAGATCTGGATAGAAAACACTCTAAAGTTTCTAAAACTGTTTGAATGATGTCTGTGAGTATAACAGAACTCATATGGCAGGCAAAAACCGGAGAAAAAAATCCAACCAGGAAGTGGGAAATCTGAGGTTTGAAGGTTTTCAACTCTTGGCCTATCGAATACACAGTGGGATATTGGTCACAGTGCACTTCCTAAGGCTTCCATTAGATGTCACCAGTCTTTAGAACCTTGTTGGGTGCTTCTACTGTGAAGTGGGGGCGAATGAGAGGGGAATGAGTCAGAGGTCTGCCAGAGAGCCACGAGCTGGCCACGCGTGTTCACGTGAGAGTTAGCTTGAGTTCCATTGCATTTCTGAAGACAAAGGAATTCTCCGGTTGGAAAATTATTGAAGATTTATGTTAAAAACATCCTAAAGATTGATTCTATACGTTCTTTGACGTGTTTCTATGGACTGTAACGGAACTTTTTGACTTTTCGTCTGCTCCTAGTGATCGCGCGTCATGAATTTGGATTACTGGGCTAAACCCGCAAACAAAAAGAAGGTATTTGGACATAAATGATGGACATTATCGAACAAAACAAACATTTATTGTGGAACTGGGATTCCTGGGAGTGCATTCTGATGAAGATCATCAAAGGTAAGTTAATATTTATAATGCTATTTATGAATTCTGTTGACTACACAACATGGCGGATATCTGTTTGAGTTGTTTTGGTCTCTGAGCGCCGTACTCAGATTATAGCATGGTGTGCTTTTTCCGTAAAGTTTTTTTTTTATCTGACACAGCGGTTGCATTAAGGAGAAGTGTAGCAATAATTCTGTGCATAATAGTTGTATCTTTTATCAATGTTTATTATGAGTATTTCTATAAATTGATGTGGCTCTCTGCAAAATCACTGGATGTTTTGGAACTACTGAATGTAATGCGCCAATGTAAAATGAGATTTTTGGATATAAATATGAACTTTATCAAACAAAACATACATGTATTGTGTAACATGAAGTCCTATGAGTGTCATCTGATGAAGTTCATCAAAGGTTAATGATTAATTTATCTCTATTTCTGATTTTTGTGACTCCTCTCTTTGGCTGTAAAAATGGCTGTGTTTTTCTGTGACTTGGCTTTGACCTAACATAATCGTTTAGTTTGCTTTCGCTGTAAAGCCTTTATGAAATCTGACACTGTGATGGGATTAACAAGAAGTGTATCTTTACTTGTGTAAAATACTTGTATGTTTGAGGAATTTTAATTATGGGATTTCTGAAAACGCCCTGCACTTTCACTGGCTGTTGTCATATCGATCCCGTTAGCGGGATCTCAGCCCAAATTAAAAGGTATTTTTACTTTTACTTAACGACAATTGGGTACTTTTCCCACCATTGGTGCGATCTTTATCAGCATCATAAAAGCTGATAAAAACATGTTGGGTCGTTTTCACAGCTTTCCATTTCCTTACAACCGGTCAAACTGATGTAATTTGGACATTTTGCACAGAAATTATTTCCCGTTTTTTTTTTGTTATTGCATTTTTATCCTCGGTCCTTAAACGTCTTTGTTCCACGAAAGAATTAGAGATGACAAAGAACCAATGTCAATTAGAATGAATGATTCAATCGATTTATGAAATAATTTTGGTGAGCAAGGGTTAATTTAGTCTTCTAGGGCAACATATAATGACAGAAGAGAAGCTGCATATACTGTAGGCAATCTAATTCTAGACAAGTTGACTAACAAATAGCCTACCAAAATGTCAGACATTAGCCTTCCAAAATGTCGGAAATAAGCAGAAACATTTAAATCAGGCAAAATAAATTGTTCCTGCGTCCCTGACTATAGCCTACAATGCATTTTCTACATTAGCGGGTTAGGGCCAGGTGCGGGCCTCAGATTTTCACTTTATCACATATAGCCGGGCGGTTGCGGATGGGTTAATAGCAATTACGGGAGGGTGTGGGTGAACAAACAGCTGACCCGCGCACCACTAGGAGCTAGGGGTGGATTTGGCATTCAGTGCGTCTGTCAATGGAGACTACAAGGTCAGGAAGTTAGAAGCAACAGAGAATTGATGCGGTACAGGCAGTGTAATGTCACCTCTGAGGTCACTTCCCTATCGGCACGGCTCTGTACTTTTACCACCCTCTGATTCCGTCTCTCAGGAAGAGAATGTGAAGATTACAAGGAGCGCAACAGCAGGATTCGGATACCTAAAATGCCAAAAATGTTTTGGGCCAATTCCATTTCTCACATTCTAATTAATTTGGCAAGGTACCTCAGGTAGATGCTAAAACAAGGCGTCAAAACAATCACAATCAGAACAGACAAAGAAGAGATTTGCCAAAGCCCCGAGAGAATAGTGGAGAGCTTTTGGTCTGGTGAATGCTGTATTTATAGTCCTTTATTGATTAGTTTACTTTCGTCTCAATTGGCGCGAGTAGAGTGTGGAGACATAGAAGTGATTTCTGGCCAGTCCACAGCCACAAAATACCCTGGGAGAGGGGCCACAGACTTTGCTTACTGTCTTCTACTGTGATGTCATCCTCAACATTAGAGAACTGTTCGTCCTCAACTTTCGATCCAGCTTCTCACTTCCTTGTTGCATCGTCAATATCATATTCTTGCCGAATAGAGATGCTAGACCTTGATAACTATATGGGAACTTGCGTTTTAAGGCCAAAGCAAGAACAAGAAAATCCCTGATACACAAACCCTCATTGCAACCCCAATGAAGTGATCAAACAGCCTCTCTCCTTTGAGCTTCACTGCTTTGTTTTTAATTACCAATCAAAGTGATAGCTAATTAATTTAGCCTCCGAGTGTAGTGAGTGGACACCCTTTGGCTGCGTCCATTTATGTGTGTGTGTACGTCTCTCTCTCTCTCTCTCTCTCTCTCTGTGTTTGTGTGCATGTGTGTGTGTGTGTTTGTGTGTGCACTGGGTGATGGGAGATATGCCCTGGGCCTATATCCACAAAGCATTTCAGACTATGAGTGCTGATCTAAAATCAGTTTTTCCTTTAAGATCCTAATGAATACGATTATATGGACAGATGTGGGGGGTGGGAGGACAATGTGCAGGGCACCCATGCAGCTGGGAAGTGACAGGTCTCTACACACATGCCTACAGGCTGTGTGAGTGTGGCACAGGTTTACATTAACTGTGCACATTAAAAAGACATTAGCTTTGCCTGGTCCGTCTTGCAGTGAAGAATGTGGATGAGAAATAACAAGTCAGCAAAAAGAAAAAGTATAAATCAGCAACCAGCATGGGCCAATTTACCGCTGTGGTACGTCACACAGTAAGGTCACCATGATGATGGATGGACTGCCATCTCTGTGTACGGTTATAGGAATGGCCTCCTCTTCCCTCAAGTCCTGGGTCACGTGGACACTACCAGACTCAACACACACAAACAAGTCCTGTCACAAAAATCATGTCACGTGAGTGTACCAAACCAAGTATAGAAGGCTACCAAAGGAAATCTAAATCTAGATGCATACTAACAAATCTCACTGTTAGAAAAAGCCAATGGTGTCAGAGTGTATACGACAGGCCGTTTACATCCCTAGCATGTTGTCATGTCTTTACTATCATTAAACTGAAGACTTGTAGTTTTTATCAAAGATTCTCTGTAATTAGTATTACGCGATCAAACTGATTAATCATGTAACTGTAATTAACTAGGAAGTCGGGGCACCAAGGAAAATATTCAGATTACAAAGTTATAATTTCCCAATATAACCTTTCAGATTATTTCAGGTTGTCTTTCTTCGCGTTCAATGATACCGAATTCCTAGATGCCGACTAGTAATTAAAGACTTCTTCTTATTCTGTCGGAATCAATAGTCTAAGAGTTTAACCACGTGGTATGGTTAAAAGATTCAGCAATGGTCTGCAACCTTTGTCATCTTGTGATTGAGAGAAAACATGGTCTACCTAGAATTTCTCAAAATTGGGTTTTATTCGGAATTGCAGAAAAGGGGCTGTCCCAGGATGCCTGACCCTAACTGGGCTCATGGGCGGTCCTCTGATTTAGTTAAACTCAAAAGGGAATTGGAGTTTCCTTCATTAAACAGTCCAAAATCACATTACACAATTTTACAAAAAGTATCATACTCACTCATTCATCTTATACAACAATTAGATGTAAACCTCATATCTGAGGCTATTATATAAACAGCGTTATGGTAATGTGGCCTCACCATCTCCCATGAGCTTCCCCAAGTTGTAACAAACGGACCAGTTTATAGCTGGATTCTTCACCGATCTTTTATACCTTCTCCGGAAAGTAAATGTTGTTCACCCCTCAAGTTCTGTGAGGTGGAAGAAATTCCTTTGTTCTCTATGAAACTTCACTCTATCTCTATACTGTGGCCATGAAGCAGGGTCTTCCCTAGGAATTTACGACCTCACTCTGACCACAGCAGTCTGGTTGTAGAAGCAGAGAGCGGGGGATGGTGATCGCTGTACCCAAAGAGGGCAACGTCATGACAATGTCTAACCCCACAGCTCTCGCCGCCATCTAAGCACATTCTTACAACACTACTACACTCTTCTAAAAAAAGGTGCTATCTAGACCCTAAAAGGGTTCTTCGGCTGTCCCCATAGGAGAACCCTTTTTTTTGGGTTCCATGTCAAACCCTTTCCACAGAGAGTTCTACATGGACCCCAAAAGGGTTCTACCTAGATCCAAAATGGGTTCTACCTGGAACTAAAAAAGGTGATCCTATGGGGACAGACCTTTTTTCTAAGAGTGTACAACATGACCGGCCATTTATGAGAACCTTCTGTGTTTCCCTGCATGGCAGACTGTGCCTGTTTGTGATTTAATATGCATAGGGTCCATAATGCATGCTGTACCTGTGTGTGATTTAATATGTGTAGGGTCCATAATGCATGCTGTATCTGTGTGTGATTTAATATGCGTAGGGTCCATAATGCATGCTGTACCTGTATGTGATTTAATATGCGTAGGGTCCATAATGCATGCTGTACCTGTGTGTGATTTAATATGTGTAGGGTCCATAATGCATGCTGTACCTGTTACGGTGCGTGAATGAGGACCCAAAAGCGAATTAACTTAAACAGAGCTTCTTTAATTACCAAACATAGGTAGGCTCAGACGGACCGGCAGATTCCGACAGGACAAGACAAGGTTACAGCAAACATGACGACAGTCTGGTTCAGGCATGAAACACAACAAACAAGAATCCGACAAGGACAGGAGCAGAAACAGAGAGAGATATAGGGACCTAATCAGAGGGAAAAAGGGAACAGGTGGGAAAAGGGGTGACGAGGTGGTTAGGAGGAGACAAGGCACAGCTGGGGGAAAGAGGGGGAGAAAAGGTAACCTAACAACGACCAGCAGAGGGAGACAGGGTGAAGGGAAAGGACAGAGACAAGACACAACATGACAGTACATGACAGTACCCCCCCACTCACCGAGCGCCTCCTGGCGCACTCGCGGAGGAAACCTGGCGGCAACGGAGGAAATCCTCGATCAGCGCACGGTCCAGCACGTCCCGAGAGGGAACCCAACTCCTCTCCTCAGGACCGTACCCCTCCCAATCTACGAGGTACTGGTGACCATGGCCCCGAGGACGCATGTCCAAAATTCTACGGACCCTGTAGATGGGTGCGTCCTCGACAAGGATGGGAGGGGGGGGGGGAAGACGAGCGGGGGCGCGAAGGACGGGCTTGATGCAGGAGACATGGAAGACCGGGTGGACGCGACGAAGGTATCGCGGAAGAAGAAGTCGAACTGCGACAGGATTAATGACCCGAGAAATACGGAACGGACCAATGAACCGCGGGGTCAACTTGCGAGAAGCCGTCTTAAGGGGAAGGTTCTGAGTGGAGAGCCAAACTCTCTGACCGCGACAATATCTAGGACTCTTAGTTCTACGCTTATTAGCAGCCCTCACAGTCTGCGTCCTATAACGGCAAAGTGCAGACCTGACCCTCTTCCAGGTGCGCTCGCAACGTTGGACAAAAGCCTGAGCGGAGGGGACGCTGGACTCGGCGAACTGAGATGAGAACAGCGGAGGCTGGTACCCGAGGCTACTCTGAAAAGGAGATAGCCCGGTCGCAGACGAAGGAAGCGAGTTGTGGGCGTATTCTGCCCAGGGGAGCTGTTCTGACCAAGACGCAGGGTTGCGAAAAGAAAGACTGCGTAAGATGCGACCAATAGTCTGATTGGCCCGTTCTGCTTGACCGTTAGACTGGGGGTGAAAGCCGGAAGAGAGACTGACGGAAGCCCCAATCAAACGGCAAAACTCCCTCCAAAATTGAGACGTGAATTGCGGACCTCTGTCCGAAACGACGTCTGACGGAAGGCCATGAATTCTGAAAACATTCTCGATGATGATTTGTGCCGTCTCTTTAGCAGAAGGAAGCTTAGCAAGGGGAATGAAATGAGCCGCCTTAGAGAACCTATCGACAACCGTAAGAATAACAGTCTTCCCCGCTGACGAAGGCAGTCCGGTGACAAAATCTAAGGCGATGTGAGACCACGGTCGAGAGGGAATAGGAAGCGGCCTGAGACGGCCGGCAGGAGGAGAGTTACCGGACTTAGTCTGCGCGCAGACCGAACAAGCAGCCACGAAACGACGCGTGTCATGCTCCCGGGTGGGCCACCAAAAACGCTGGCGAATGGAAGCAAGCGTACCCCGAACGCCAGGGTGGCCGGCTAACTTGGCAGAGTGAGCCCACTGAAGAACGGCCAGACGAGTAGGAACGGGAACGAAAAGAAGGTTCCTAGGACAAGCGCGCGGCGACGGAGTGTGAGTGAGCGCTTGCTTTACCTGCCTCTCAATTCCCCAGACAGTCAACCCGACAACACGCCCCTCAGGGAGAATCCCCTCGGGGTCAGTGGAGGCTACTGAAGAACTGAAGAGACGAGACAAAGCATCAGGCTTGGTGTTCTTAGAGCCCGGACGATAAGAAATCACGAACTCGAAACGAGCGAAAAACAGCGCCCAACGCGCCTGACGCGCATTAAGTCGTTTGGCAGAACGGATGTACTCAAGGTTCCTATGGTCAGTCCAAACGACAAAAGGAACGGTCGCCCCCTCCAACCACTGTCGCCATTCGCCTAGGGCTAACCGGATGGCGAGCAGTTCGCGGTTACCCACATCATAGTTACGTTCCGACGGCGACAGGCGATGAGAAAAATACGCGCATGGGTGGACCTTGTCGTCAGAGAGGGAGCGCTGAGAAAGAATGGCTCCCACGCCCACCTCTGACGCGTCAACCTCGACAACGAACTGTCTAGAGACGTCAGGTGTAACAAGGATAGGAGCGGATGTAAAACGATTCTTGAGGAGATCAAAAGCTCCCTGGGCGGAAACGGACCACTTAAAGCACGTCTTGACAGAAGTAAGGGCTGTGAGAGGAGCTGCCACCTGACCGAAATTACGGATGAAACGACGATAGAAGTTTGCGAAGCCGAGAAAGCGCTGCAGCTCGACGCGTGACTTAGGGACGGGCCAATCAATGACAGCTTGGACCTTAGCGGGATCCATCTTAATGCCTTCAGCGGAAATAACAGAACCGAGAAATGTGACGGAGGAGGCATGAAAAGTGCACTTCTCAGCCTTCACAAAAAGACAATTCTCTAAAAGGCGCTGGAGGACACGTCGAACGTGCTGAACATGAATCTGGAGTGACGGTGAAAAAATCAGGATATCGTCAAGGTAAACGAAAACAAAGATGTTCAGCATGTCTCTCAGGACATCATTGACTAATGCCTGAAAGACAGCTGGAGCGTTAGCGAGGCCGAAAGGAAGAACCCGGTATTCAAAGTGCCCTAACGGAGTGTTAAACGCCGTCTTCCACTCGTCCCCCTCCCTGATGCGCACGAGATGGTAAGCGTTACGAAGGTCCAACTTAGTGAAAAACCTGGCTCCCTGCAGGATCTCGAAGGCTGAAGACATAAGAGGAAGCGGATAACGATTCTTCACTGTTATGTCATTCAGCCCTCGATAATCTATGCAGGGGCGCAGAGACCCGTCCTTCTTCTTGACAAAAAAAAAACCCCGCTCCGGCGGGAGAGGAGGAGGGGACTATGGTACCGGCGTCAAGAGCTACAGACAAATAATCTTCGAGAGCCTTACGTTCGGGAGCCGACAGAGAGTATAGTCTACCCCGGGGGGGGGGTGGTTCCCGGAAGGAGATCAATACTACAATCATACGACCGGTGTGGAGGAAGAGAGGTGGCCCTGGACCGACTGAACACCGTGCGCAGATCGTGATATTCCTCCGGCACCCCTGTCAAATCACCAGGCTCCTCCTGTGAAGAAGAGACAGAGGAAACAGGAGGGATAGCAGACATTAAACATTTCACATGACAAGAGACGTTCCAGGAGAGGATAGAATTACTAGACCAATTAATGGAAGGATTATGACAAACTAGCCAGGGATGGCCCAAAACAACAGGTGTAAAAGGTGAACGAAAAATTAAAAAAGAAATGGTTTCACTATGATTACCAGAAACAGTGAGGGTTAAAGGTAGCGTCTCACGCTGAATCCTGGGGAGAGGACTACCATCCAGGGCGAACAAGGCCGTGGGCTCCTTTAACTGTCTGAGAGGAATGTCATGTTCCCGAGCCCAGGTCTCGTCCATAAAACAGCCCTCCGCCCCAGAGTCTATTAAGGCACTGCAGGAAGCTGACGAACCGGTCCAGCGTAGATGGACCGACAAGGTAGTGCAGGATCTTGAAGGAGAGACAGGAGTAGTAGCGCTCACCAGTAGCCCTCCGCTTACTGATGAGCTCTGGCCTTTTACTGGACATGAAGTGACAAAAATGACCAGCGGAACCGCAATAGAGACAGAGGCGGTTGGTGATTCTCCGTTCCCTCTCCTTAGTCGAGATGCGGATACCTCCCAGCTGCATGGGCTCAGCACCCGAGCCGGCAGAGGAAGATGGTAGTGATGCGGAGAGGGGGGCAACGGAGAACGCGAGCTCCTTTCCACGAGCTCGGTGACGAAGATCAACCCGTCGCTCAATGCGAATAGCGAGTTCAATCAAGGAATCCACGCTGGAAGGAACCTCCCGGGAGAGAATCTCATCCTTTACCTCTGCGCGGAGACCCTCCAGAAAACGAGCGAGCAAAGCCGGCTCGTTCCAGCCACTGGAGGCAGCAAGAGTGCGAAACTCAATAGAGTAGTCTGTTATGGATCGATTACCTTGACATAGGGAAGACAGGGCCCTGGAAGCCTCCTCCCCAAAAACAGATCGATCAAAAACCCGTATCATCTCCTCCTTAAAGTCCTGATACTGGTTAGTACACTCAGCCCTTGCCTCCCAGATTGCCGTGCCCCACTCACGAGCCCGTCCAATAAGGAGAGATATGACGTAGGCGACACGAGCAGTGCTCCTGGAGAAAGTGTAGGGCTGGAGAGAAAACACAATATCACACTGGGTGAGGAACGAGCGGCATTCAGTGGGCTCCCCAGAGTAACACGGCGGGTTATTGATTCTGGGCTCCGGAGATTCGAAAGCCCTGGAAGTGGCCGGTGGATTGAGGCGGAGATGGTGAACCTGTTCTGTGAGGTTGGAGACTTGGGTGGCCAGGGTCTCAACGGCATGTCGAGCAGCAGACAATTCCTGCTCGTGTCTGCCTAGCATCGCTCCCTGGATCCCGACGGCTGAGTGGAGAGGATCCGAAGTCGCTGGGTCCATTCTTGGTCGGATTCTTCTGTTACGGTGCGTGAATGAGGACCCAAAAGCGAATTAACTTAAACAGAGCTTCTTTAATTACCAAACATAGGTAGGCTCAGACGGACCGGCAGATTCCGACAGGACAAGACAAGGTTACAGCAAACATGACGACAGTCTGGTTCAGGCATGAAACACAACAAACAAGAATCCGACAAGGACAGGAGCAGAAACAGAGAGAGATATAGGGACCTAATCAGAGGGAAAAAGGGAACAGGTGGGAAAAGGGGTGACGAGGTGGTTAGGAGGAGACAAGGCACAGCTGGGGGAAAGAGGGGGAGAAAAGGTAACCTAACAACGACCAGCAGAGGGAGACAGGGTGAAGGGAAAGGACAGAGACAAGACACAACATGACAGTACATGACAGTACCTGTGTGTGATTTAATATGTGTAGGGTCCATAATGCATGCTGTACCTGTGTGTGATTTAATATGTGTAGGGTCCATAATGCATGCTGTGCCTGTTTGTGATTTAATATGCATAGGGTCCATAATGCATGCTGTACCTGTGTGTGATTTAATATGTGTAGGGTCCATAATGCATGCTGTACCTGTTTGTGATTTAATATGTGTAGGGTCCATAATGCATGCTGTACCTGTGTGTGATTTAATATGCATAGGGTCCATAATGCATGCTGTACCTGTGTGTGATTTAATATGTGTAGGGTCCATAATGCATGCTGTACCTGTGTGTGATTTAATATGTGTAGGGTCCATAATGCATGCTGTACCTGTGTGTTATTTAATATGCATAGGGTCCATAATGCATGCTGTACCTGTGTGTTATTTAATATGCATAGGGTCCATAATGCATGCTGTACCTGTGTGGCGATTTAATATACGTAGGGTCCATAATGCATGCTGTACCTGTGTGTTATTTAATATGTGTAGGGTCCATAATGCATGCTGTACCTGTGTGTTATTTAATATGTGTAGGGTCCATAATGCATGCTGTACCTGTGTGTGATTTAATATGTGTAGGGTCCATAATGCATGCTGTACCTGTGTGTTATTTAATATGCATAGGGTCCATAATGCATGCTGTACCTGTGTTATTTAATATGCATAGGGTCCATAATGCATGCTGTACCTGTGTGGCGATTTAATATACGTAGGGTCCATAATGCATGCTGTACCTGTGTGTTATTTAATATGTGTAGGGTCCATAATGCATGCTGTACCTGTGTGTGATTTAATATGTGTAGGGTCCATAATGCATGCTGTACCTGTGTGTGATTTAATATGTGTAGGGTCCATAATGCATGCTGTACCTGTGTGTGATTTAATATGTGTAGGGTCCATAATGCATGCTGTACCTGTGTGTGATTTAATATGTGTAGGGTCCATAATGCATGCTGTACCTGTGTGTGATTTAATATGTGTAGGGTCCATAATGCATGCTGTACCTGTGTGTTATTTAATATGCATAGGGTCCATAATGCATGCTGTACCTGTGTGTTATTTAATATGCGTAGGGTCCATAATGCATGCTGTACCTGTGTGTGATTTAATATGCGTAGGGTCCATAATGCATGCTGTACCTGTGTGTGATTTAATATGTGTAGGGTCCATAATGCATGCTGTACCTGTGTGTTATTTAATATGCATAGGGTCCATAATGCATGCTGTACCTGTGTGTTATTTAATATGCGTAGGGTCCATAATGCATGCTGTACCTGTGTGTTATTTAATATGCGTAGGGTCCATAATGCATGCTGTAATATCATATATAATATGAAGTGAACACGATGTCCCTCTGAAAGTAGCACTATTAGCAGTTCTTAAAGGAGGATCTATATAAAGTCTGGGTTGACAGGTAATATTGTTAACCAGCCGAGGTCCAGGGCTGTTAGGAGTTGAAGAGCTCCCTATTACTCGGAGGAGAAAAAGTCTGTCCTTGAGTTAAGAGTGATGCAAGACTCTTTTTGGATTGTTTCTCTATGGCTGTGGCACCACTGCAGTGGAGTGAAACATCACGGGAGCAGAGAGATTCCTCATTATCACTCTCATGCATTGACTGATTGATTGAATGACTGAATTGATTTGATCATTAGAAGTAGAAGGCTGCTTCAGCAGTAGACAACAGAGTTCTTCATTCCAATTGATGGTTGGTTTGTGAGCCCCAAATCAGGGCACCCCCATATGTTTTGAATACTAACATGGGCACCCTCAAAGGCATCAAAAGATATCATCCAAGGCACTATTTCAGGGCACCTTTATTAGGCTAAACGCAAAGTAAAACGAAATGATTTGAACCCTGCATTTGGTAAATAAACCCTGACATTTAAGTGGGCTAAAGCCATTGCCATTTAATTCTGCTGATCAAACTCAAATCAAATCAACGTTTATTGGTTGTGTACACAGATTTTAACTCCAACAGGGCAGTAATACCTAGTAATACATTTTTTTTTAAACAATACACACACAATCCAGAAAATAAGAAATAAATGAAAAATGAGGAAATGTCAGAGACCGTAATATAAATATATTTATATATAATGGAGTGTAAAGACAGTATGGACAGTATATGAATGCAAAAGGTGTATACAGCCGTAGTTATAGTACATAGGATGTGTCACGACTAGAATACAGTATCTACATATAAGGTGGGTAAAACAGCATGTAAACATTATTAAAGTGACCAGTGTTCAATGACTCTCTGTACATAGAGCAGCAGTCTCTAAGGTGCAGGGTAGAGTACCGGGTGGTAGAACAGTGACTAAACTGTAGGGATTAGACACCAACCCTGTATAAACACATTTAATATGTAATTGGACACGATACTTACTGATGTCTGTGCCATGCGTTACAGTAGCTGTCGAGGGACATTCTTCCGGCACTAATGGAACTCGTAAAAAAATCAGGGGCTTCAATTTCTACTGTAAACGTGATGGCGTGGGGACCTTAGGTCTTTCTACATCAACCAACTCTATATTGGCTGATATTTCGGGAGCGTTCGGGGTTGATACCCTTTTTAATATTGGAAGTACGACTCATGGCTCATATAAAATATAGGCCCATATGAAAAAATACTACAGTATTTACCATAGAATTCTATAGTAAACTGTAGTATGCTATTTTTTAATTTTATTTATTTTACCTTTATTTAACTAGGCAAGTCAGTTAAGAACAAATTCTTATTTTCAATGACGGCCTAGGAACAGTGGGTTAACTGACTGTTTGGGGGCAGAACGACAGATTTGTACCTTGTCAGTTTGGGGATTTGAACTTGCAAACCTTCCGGTTACTAGTCCAACACTCTAACCACAGGCTACCCTGCCGCCCCAGCCACACTCAAGGTACTAAACGATATCATAACCGCCATCGATAAAAGACAGTACTGTGCAGCCGTCTTCATCGACCTTGCCAAGGCTTTCGACTCTGTCAATCACCATATTCTTATCGGCAGACTCAGTAGCCTCGGTTTTTCGGATGACTGCCTTGCCTGGTTCACCAATTACTTTGCAGACAGAGTTCAGTGTGTCAAATCGGAGGGCATGCTGTCCGGTCCTCTGGCAGTCTCTATGGGGGTGCCACAGGGTTCAATTCTCGGGCCGACTCTTTTCTCTGTAAACATCAATGATGTTGCTCTTGCTGCGGGCGATTCCCTGATCCACCTCTACGCAGACGACACCATTCTATATACTTTCGGCCCGTCATTGGACACTGTGCTATCTAACCTCCAAACAAGCTTCAATGCCATACAACACTCCTTCCGTGGCCTCCGTCTGCTCTTAAACGCTAGTAAAACCAAATGCATGCTTTTCAACCGATCGCTGCCTGCACCCGCATGCCCGCCTAGCATCACCACCCTGGATGGTTCCGACCTAGAATATGTGGACATCTATAAGTACCTAGGTGTCTGGCTAGACTGCAAACTCTCCTTCCAGACTCATATCAAACATCTCCAATCGAAAATCAAATCAAGAGTCGGCTTTCTATTCCGCAACAAAGCCTCCTTCACTCACGCCG
Source organism: Oncorhynchus mykiss (assembly GCF_013265735.2). Classification (NCBI taxonomy): domain Eukaryota; kingdom Metazoa; phylum Chordata; class Actinopteri; order Salmoniformes; family Salmonidae; genus Oncorhynchus; species Oncorhynchus mykiss. The sequence goes on from NC_048579.1 coordinate 21,351,511, forward strand.
CCAAGCTTACCCTAGTAAAACTGACTATCCTACCGATCCTCGACTTCGGCGATGTCATCTACAAAATGGCCTCCAACACTCTACTCAGCAAACTGGATGCAGTCTATCACAGTGCCATCCGTTTTGTCACTAAAGCACCTTATACCACCCACCATTGCGACTTGTATGCTCTAGTCGGCTGGCCCTCGCTACATATTCGTCGCCAGACCCACTGGCTCCAGGTCATCTACAAGTCCATGCTAGGTAAAGCTCCGCCTTATCTCAGCTCACTGGTCACGATGGCAACACCCATCCGTAGCACGCGCTCCAGCAGGTGTATCTCACTGATCATCCCTAAAGCCAACACCTCATTTGGCCGCCTTTCGTTCCAGTACTCTGCTGCCTGTGACTGGAACGAATTGCAAAAATCGCTGAAGTTGGAGACTTTTATCTCCCTCACCAACTTCAAACATCAGCTATCTGAGCAGCTAACCGATCGCTGCAGCTGTACATAGTCTATTGGTAAATAGCCCACCCATTTTCACCTACCTCATCCCCATACTGTTTTTATTTATTTATTTACTTTTCTGCTCTTTTGCACACCAATATCTCTACCTGTACATGACCATCTGATCATTTATCACTCCAGTGTTAATCTGCAAAATTGTAATTATTCGCCTACCTCATGCCTTTTGCACACATTGTATATAGACTCCCCCTTTGTTTTCTACTGTGTTATTGACTTGTTAATTGTTTACTCCATGTGTAACTCTGTGTTGTCTGCTCATACTGCTATGCTTTATCTTGGCCAGGTCGCAGTTGCAAATGAGAACTTGTTCTCAACTAGCCTACCTGGTTAAATAAAGGTGAAATAAAAAAATAAATAAAATAAAATAAAAAATCCCTCGATCATGTGTAGTACTAACTATATAATATTGTAGTATACTGTAGAAGACTACAAGTAAACACAACAAAATTATCCGTAAAAAAAACTCTGTGATATATACCACAGTAATGTCTGCAAAAACACCTACGTCCCACAAAACCATTTTTAAAAAAAACTATAGTAAATACCACAGAATTGTATTTGCATATACGCTGCCCATTTCCCTCCCCCATATCGTAATTTGTGCCAAACATAAGTGAGAAACCTACATACCGAGTATTGAACACATTGTGAGAGCAGGCGCACTGAACTCTCTGTTCCGACCAACCTACCGACCAACCGACCGACCTACCTAACTAACTAACTAACTAACTAACTAACTAACTAACTAAGTACAGGTTATGGAAAATGTGCCCTTTTAGTATTTCTCCAGTAGGTTTCCTGTAGGAGAAAGGCACCACTTCTTTGTCAAAGATAATAAAACAAAAACACTATAGTAAATACTACAGTAATGTCTGCAAAAACACTACAATAAATATGACATTATAAACTAGGTGGTTTGAGCCCTGAATGCTATTTCTTTTGACTGCTCTAATTACATTGGTAACCAGTTTATGGCCAATATACTACGGCTAAGGGCTGTATCCATTGTGTCGTGGGTAGGAACAGCCCTTAGCTATGGTATATTGGCCATATACCACACCCTCTCTGGCTTTATACTACAGTCTGCAAAAACACTACAGTAAATTCTACAGTATAGTTTGGTCCACAAAAATATTACATGAATTACTATAGTATATACTACAGTATTTATACTATAGTTAACTGTAAATTAATATTATAGTTAACTGTAAATAGTTAACTGTCAATAATATTATAGTAAACTACAGTAATACTACAGTAAAGTCTGCAAGTATTTCTACCATGGTATACTATAGTATTTTTTCATGTGGGGGAAGCCGTCACGTCGACAATGCTTTCACAACAGCCAGCCACTGCCAGGAAGCTTAGGGTTACACTGACAGAACCAGCACTGGGACATTGCTCCCTACCCTAAATCAGTGTTGCGTTGATGTTAAAAGCTGGACAAAAATGTGACACATTGGCATTTTTCACAGTCACATTTTCAGACGATGGGGTGGACAAAATCAACATACTGCAGTGAAGCCGATCACTGTGTATGAGCGACATATACCCAGCCAACATCCTGCCTTGAGATGTCTTATCATGGAGTACAATGAAAGGGGTGAGAGAAATGAATGTCTTTCTTTTCAGTGCCATAGCCCACACAGGAGAATGAGAGAGAAAGAGAGAGCGAGAGCGAGAGAGAGAGTCAGAGTGAGAAAGACAGAGTGTACATGTGTGTGTGTGTTGTCCTGTGTGTTCCTGTGACACTTGGCTTCTACGTGACCTTTCCTTCTTCACCGCTGGCGATTCCCATTAAGCATAACAAAAGAGCATATTTCCTCCCAGAGAAGCCAGACATAATCTCCACTCCATCTCTACATCCTCAGCTCTCTCTCTCTCTCTCTCTCTCTCTCTCTCTCTCTCTCTCTCTCTCTCTCCCCAAGCTCCAACCGTCTCTTTAAATTTTCATCAGCACCATCATCACTTTAAAAAAAAAAGTATCTTCTCCCTCACTTTACTCACCCAACACAGAGGAGTAGGGTTTTAAATATAAAACCACAGTAAGAGAACGCACAAAGGGCAGTTTTAGTAGTTACTAAAGCAGGTCTGGGGGAAGAATTTGAGGCGTTAATCTACGGCACGTGGGAAAGAGTTGAGCGCCTTAGAGTCAGCTCCCCGCTTCAGTTGATAATCTCCTCGCTCTCCGAGTAGCTATGTTTTATCTGGAGTCAAACTTAAGCAGTGGATGCTCCTCGGGAGGAGGAAGGTGGAGGACCATCGTCCTCAGTGAATTTCATAAAAATACAAATAGTGAAACATTAAAGTTATCCTTTTTTAGATAAAACTATAAACCAAATAATTGATTAACACACTGTTTTGCAATGAAGGTCTACAGTAGCATCAACAGCATTCTGTAGGTTAGCACCATGGTATAGCCAGAGGACAACTAGCATCTGTCAACCTCTGGGTACATTGACTTCAATACAAAATCTAGGAGGCTCATGGTTCTCACCCCCTTCCATAGACTCACACAGTAATTATGACAATGTCCGGAGGACGTCCTTCAGCCTATCAGAGCTCTTGCAGCATGAACTGACAATGTTGTCCACACAATCAAAATATGAGAGAATGAATCTAGTACTGAAAGCATAAGCTAGCATAAGCTAGCTAGCACTGCAGTGTATAAAATGTGGTGAGTAGTTGACTCAAAGAGAGAAAGACTATAGTTGAACAGTTTTGAACAAATTCATTTCTTCCAAAATTAAGGAGAAGCGAGAGAGAGAGCTAGCTATATTTGGTTGTATTTTTTTTATACTTTCACTTTCACTTAGCTAGAGAATGCAGTTAGCTAGTTTAGCCTACTCAAAACACCTAGCTCAAACAGATAGGGATGCTATGTTAGCTATCTGGCTATGGCTAGCCAACACTGGAACTCTTCCAAATCAAGGTAAACTTTTGGTTTAATTAATTTATTGCCACTGGGGCCCACCGGTGTAACTGCTAAACTGCTTTCTGACTGTACACTGTACTGCATGATTGTAGCTAGCGGGTTTACTAAAGTGTTAGTTCTACTAGCTATGTTGACTATGACCTGACAACGATGTAGGCTGTGCATAGTGGTTATAGCGGTCATGATATGAAGGTTTGGCTTGGAAAGTTTTTCAGCTGGTCACAGAAAGCTGATGTGTTGTGCACTAAAGTCCACAAGATAAGGAAAAAGGTGAGAGGAGGAGAGTGCGTAGATAGTTGAGAGAAGGAATTATATATACACAGCGAGCAATGTCATCACTCTGTTTTCATGTGGCTGCTTTGAAAGTGAACGGTGTTTGAGTGTGATCAGGGGTGTATTCATTCCGCCGATTCTGTTGAAAAACGTTTCTTAAACGGAAACAAACGGAACGAAACGGGAATAAAAATACCAGAATTTGTCCAATAGAAATTCACATTTGCAACTGTTGGACTAATGATTACTCCCTAGATCAGCTAGATGGAGGCAAGAGTGAGCTAGGCGGTATTGAATGTGTCACTGTCTGTCACCTTGATTACTCAAAATTCCCTACATTGTACACTTTCATTCATAGGCTAGGTTGTAGCAACCTCATGACGACTACAGGGAAAATGTTAGTATCGTGTAGTAGTCTCAACCTATCAATGTTACATTGAGCTGAGTGAATGGAATATGAATGAGTCATCCAATACGCTCTAAAATGGCCATGCTCATTAAAAAAATTATCCTCCCTCATCTTTAATGGCACCGACCGCAAGTAAACTTCAGGTACTGATAGTCCGCAAACTCCAGATAGAAACCAGCCGAAAAAAAACAGAGGAGAGAAAAACTGTTTATAGCAACGCTAACAAAAGCAAATATCTAACAGAGTTTGCTTTGCTGTATCAACAAAGAGGCCAAGCCGGGTATTATTAAATTATACATCAAATAGGATCTTGTTATGATCAAAAAATTATGAAAATAAGATCAAAATAGATATTGCATATGCATTAAATATGGCTGAATGTGCTAGCAACTGCTTGTCTTACACATGGGCTTGCTGCTAACTCCATTTACAGTAAGCATGTGTGCCAGGGATCATCACTTAGATTCAGCCGCGGGCTGATTTTTTCTTGAGTGGTTGGTTAGGGAGCCGGAACATTACTACAAATAATTTGTAGACTGCAAATTGGCAGCAAGAATCCCAAACAGATATCATATTTGACTAAAACATAATCATTTCAAACTTTGCTTACAGTATATCCTTCTATTATGCGAGGGAATACTTTGGAACAGATTTCCAAAATGAAAATCCATCGGAGCTGATCTGCTGGTGTTTTTAGTCTTTTATGTACAAAAACAATAAACAACATTATTTTGTTTATTTTTTGCTCAGAAAACTTGGGGGCCCAAATAAAATCACCCGCCTGCGGACCGCAATTTGGGGCACCCTGATGCATACCATAATTCATTAGATTCAAACTATGCAATCAGGCCACTTGAATAAACTATTCTGGTGTAGAGGGCCAGAGAGATCCTCTCATTAAGGCTGATGTATATCCATGATCCGTATGCGTTATAGACTTATGCTTTGATCTAGCTCTGGTCCAGGGCGTTACATGTGCCTCGCTAACACTGAGCCTTCCTAAGGCCTTCCGTGGACCAGAGCTAGCAGTGATCATTCAATGCTTCCCAAATCACTAGTGGATGGCTCTTCATCAGCCTTGCTTGGTACCACAGGGTCATCTGATGAATGGCCATTTGCAACCAGCACTTCAATTTTGGTTGCAATGCCAATGCGATATAATATGATACAATAGACAATCTGAGCCTTGATTATAGGCCTACCTTGATTAATCTTGTTCAAGTCAGCACATCACAAACATACGTAACAAATCCACATAAATTCACCCATACAGCTACAGTCATACACCAAGTACACACAAACATGCACAAGTGAGCTATTAGCATTATCATGGCCAATAGCTTTTGATCGAGTTCCTCAGCTGTGGAGGGGAACCTCCATGTTAAAATAGCGTGAGGGAGAAAATAGAGAAGAGAGTAAAGTGGAGGGGGCTAGCTAGGCTAACTAGGGAAGACAGCTACCCAGGTCCATGTTAATCCGTACCTACGCTTTGTCAGTTCGGTGGAATGTTAAGAGATGAGGTGACTCAGCAACTCCTGAACCTGCGCTAACATGATAAGATTCTAACATCGACCCCTTTCCCCAGCCAAGTCGATGGTCTCTCCCATCCACAGGTCTATCTGTAAACAACAGGGGGATTGAAAGTGAGTGTCGGGGGGGAGGGGGTCAAACTCAAGCCATGGAGGGCCTAGAGTCTGCTTTTTTTTGTTTCTTTCTTTCAATTAAGACCTAGACAACCAGGTGAGGGGAGTTCTTTACTATTTAGTGACCTTAATTCATCAATCAAGTACAAGGGAGGAGAGAAAACACGCAGATACTCGTCCCTCCGTGGAATGAGTTTGACACATGCCATAGGGGAACCATTTTTTATGACAATAACACGGCTCCATTTGAATGTTACACAAATTACGTGATTCCAAAAGACTCCCGAAAGTTGTCCTTACTTGTTTTCGGTGGTGGGGTGCGACATTCCCCGGAAGATAAATGACAGTGTTGGGGATTTCACATGAAATATTAATTTCGGTATTTTCAAAGTTTAATAGCCTCGAAAAATGTGTAGGGATTGCTTCCAAACTCAAGAAGCATTTACTGTTGTTTAGCCCCGCATTCGGGCAAACAAACTTATATAGTTCACTTTATCTCAATAATTAATGCATGTTCATTATAATGTATTATTTCACATTTCTCTCTTCCTCATGAAAAACGTTTTTTTGGTCACGTGCACAGGATACAGTGAAATGCTGATAACAGGTACTGTATATGTAAACAAATACATATAAAAAACAGATCGGCGTTCATTTCATTTAAATGTTGTGATATTATCTCTTTCCTTGTCTTGATACTCTTACATTGACTTCCTGATTAGATTTCAGACCCACTCAGAAGAAAGCATTCTGTCAAATGAGTTGGTCTGTTTCAACTGTGTTTTATAGGAGCCTCAAGTTTCTTTTTAGCCTTCAATAAATCAATGTGGCCTTTGTCGCAAGCACGTGCACAAACACACAAACGCACACTCACAAACACACACACTATGTCTGGCCTGATATGGTTCTCAATCAGAGGCAGGTGTTAGTCATTGTCTCTGATTGGGAACCATATTTAGGTAGCTTGGGTTTCACTGTGTGTTTGTGGGTGATTGTCCTTAGTGATGGTTTGCACCAGTTTAGGCTGTTTTGGTTTTCACATTACATTTATTGTTTTTGTACAGTTCATGGTTCATCATTGTTAAATAAACATGGATCGCAATAGCCACGCTGCATTTTGGTCCGACTCTACTTCAACCGAAGAAAACCGTTACAGAGGAATTCTGTTCCACTCTTGCATGTAGAACTGCTTTAACTCAGCAACATTTCTGGGTTTTCCAGCGTGAACCTTCAAGCATGAAATATATGTAGTTCTGTCCTTGAGCTGTTCTTGTCTATTGATGTTCTGTATTATGTCATTCTGTATCATGGTTCATGTTTCGTGTTGGACCCCAGGAAGAGTAGCTGCTGCTTTTGCAACAGCTAATGGGGATCCTAATAAAATACCAACTACCAACTGCCTATTTCAAGTCCTGCCACAACATTTTAATTGGGATTAGGTCTGGACTTTGACTAGGCCATTCCAAAACTTAAAATATTTTATTTGTTGTTGCCATATTCACGAAGACTCGATTGTGTGTTTTGGATCATTGTCTTGCTGCATGACCCAGCTGCACTCCAGCTTCAGCTCACAGATGGATGGCCTGACATTCTCCTGTATGATTCTTTGATACAGAGCAGAATTCACGGTCCAGGTCCTGAGGCAGCAAAGCATCCCCTAGCCATCACTCTACCACCACCATGCTTGACCGTTGGTATGAGGCCCTTACTGTGGAATGCAGTGTTCGGTTTTTGCCAGGCATAATGGGACCCATGTCGTCCATAGAGCCATATTAACTAGGAGGAAGGTCAGAGTTATGATCAGCCTGAACCCAATCACCTCTAATACAACCTCCCTAATTAGATCAGAATTAATGCGATACTTAACTAAATTAATGATTACATGCTCAGACAACCTCAATAAGAGGAAAATGCTTAAAGGGTGGCAAAGGCACCTCTCCCCCCCCCCCCCCCATCCCTCCCTTCCTTCCTACCTTCCTACCTTCATTTCTCCTGTCAGCCAAGCCAGGGATAACTCTCGGTTCGGTATAAGTGCCACTCAGATTTAAGCCGTCTCAGAAGGTACCTTAATCCTTAAGAGGCGGGTAAAGATCACATGGTTAAAGATATCAGGGCCATTTCCTCACACTTCGCCCACCTGCGCTGACTTACCACAGACACACGCACATCACAAACACACACGAGTAGGGGTGGGCAAACACAGGTCCTCGACATGGCCTTTTCACAGGCAGAGTAGGCACTCTCACCAGCCCATGCCCACTCCCACCCTACTGTAATGTACAACACCTCTGAATTGGCAAATGAAAGCAGCATGACCAGCCTAAACGCTGAAGGCATAACACAGCGTGGGAGTAACAGAGAAGGTGAGGCCTCACTCTCACTTTACCTCTCCATCCTCTTTTATTTCTCTCTCCCTTTGTTTTGTTCTCTCTCTCTCTCTCTCTCTCTCTCTCTCTCTCTCTCTCTCTCTCTCTCTCGCTCACTCTCTCTCACTCGCTCTTTCTCGCTCGCTCTCTCTCGCTCCATTTTCCCTCTGCCAGGGGTTGGTTTGTTGCTGTTTCTAGATCACGATCTGGGCTCCTGTTCTCCAGCAGCACAGTTTGGCTGGCCCCTCTAAGGGTCTTCACCTAACCCACACTGCCAATCTCTAAATAGTGTGGGAGGGAGAGGAGAGGGAGGAAAAGCCTGCATCTCTGAGCAGAGAGAAATATTTGTAGATCAGTATCAAAGTGTGTTCCAGTCAGGACTGGTTCTGGTTTAGAACCTAACACCAAGATAGTCCTGGTTTAGAACCTACACAGTTGAAATGTAATTTAGAGCAAGTGAATGCATCATACTATTTCACTGTGAAATACCCCAGAGACTTATAGAACAACAACAAGTCAGGAAGAAACCATTTCCTATTAGACTACTGAGATCTACAGTACAGGGTCTCTTGAAGAAATACAATACAAATGCTTCTACCTGTCTCAGTTTCTGTCTCGCTATCAAACACCTACTCCTTCACCCCCCCGACACACACTCACCCCTCACACTGCCTCCCTCTCCCCCCTCACCTCTCTCCCCTCAGTGGGCTCCCCCCCGGGCCTGGGTTTGTCGCCGTCCCAGGAGCGGCCGGGTGGCGGCGGCCCGGGCGACTGGCGCAGCATGAGAGCGATAGAGGGTCTGTCGTTGGTGTTGTCGTGTTGGGAGTGGAGCAGCACGTTAAGCAGCTTCAGGACCAGCGGCACGACCATGTTCTTCAGCACCTCGCCACCGTGGGGTTGCCGTGGTGACCACCCCTGCTCCCGCCGGCTCCATCCGGGACTTTGCCAAATGCCAAGACCACGTGGTCAAGGTGTGTGGGCACCCCTGACTCTGCCCCACACATATCCAAGGTCCTGGCTGGCACGGGCATCAAGCCATTCCCTGGTTAACCCCACACCTCCTCTTCCGCCTCTTCCCTTTTTCCCCTCTTGTACACCCCCGACTGGCACAGTACACCAACTGACAGCTCGGTCGTCTGCGAACCTCCTCTCGCCTCAGTGAAAAGAGAACCTCTCTGCGTCTATATTCCTTCTCTTCTCTCTCAGCTTATCCTCACGCTGGCTTGGTTTCCTGGGAGTCAGTCTCTAGAATTTCTCAATGAGTATTTTGGAGTTTTTGTTCAGCAAGCCCTGGCTGCTGCTCACTACTCTGCTACTGAAGGATGAATAATTGAATAATACAGCTGTGCCACTTGGGCAAAGTTGCGTAGAGAGAGATAGACAGAGAGGGAGAGAGAGAGAGAGAATGGCAACAGGAGTCTGTTTCCCTTAGTTGCGGATGGAGCGCTGATGTTCGAGAGATGGTACTACTCCTACACTGCCTCAGAGAGAGGGAGAGAAGGCGAGGGAGAGAGAGGGCGGGGGAGAGAGAGGGCGAGGGAGAGAGCGAGAGGGAGAGAGAAAGAGAGACAGAGGGAGAGAGGGAGAGAGGTAGAGAGACAGAGGGAGTGAACGAGAGGGAGACCGAGGGCGAGAGAGGGAGACGGGGGGGGCAGGGGGGGCAGAGAGAGAAGGGGGGTAGATGGAGAGGGGGGGGGTGGGCAGAAGGAGAGAGGGGGGCAGAGGGAGAGAGGGGGCAGAGGGAGGGTGGGGGCAGAAGGAGAGGGGGGGACAGAGGGAGAGGGAGGGAGGCAGATGGAGGGGGGCAGAGGGAGAGAAAGGGCAGAGGGAGGGGGCAGAGGGAGGGGGTAGAGGGAGGGAGACAGAGGGAGAGAGAGAGAGGGAGACAGAGAGAGAGAGAGAGGGAGACAGAGGGCAAGAGAGGGAGGGAGGGAGACAGAGAGCGAGAGAGGGAGGGAGACAGAGGGCGAGAGAGGGAGGGAGACAGAGGGAGAGAGAAGGAGACAGAGGGAAAGAGTGGGGGCAGAGAGAGGAGAGAAAGATGAACAAAGGGAATAGAAGGATAGTAGGATGTTGATTCAACACCTTTTCAAAATACAGAGTGTTACTTATCTATGTGCACTGAGAGACAGACTGACAGACAGACTGACTGTGTGATGAAAGCCTAAGATAAGGAACAGTAGAAATAAACACAGCAAAGTCAATCCTCTGGGTTGCCAGATTGTCTGCTCATTGGGGTAAAACACGGCACCCAGCATTATGCAATATTCCCAATAATGCTGCCTCTGCCTTGGCAACCAGACAATACGCTACATCATAGCCATATGTGCCCACTACTTTGTCCAATTCCCTGCATTATAAACACATATACAGTGGGGAGAAGGTTTTCCTACTTACAAAGCATGTAGAGGTCTGTAATTTTTATCATAGGTACACTTCAACTGTGAGAGATGGAATCCAGAAAATCACATTGTATGATTTTTAAGTAATTAATTTGCATTTTATTGCATGACATAAGTATTGAAGTGTACCTATGATAAAAAATGACAGACCTCTACATGCTTTGTAAGTAGGAAAACCTTCTCCCCACTGTATATGTGTTTATAATGCAGGGAATTGGACTCAAATCTGTAGCCATGAAGTGCTTTGAAAGGCTGGTCATGGCTCACATCAACACCATTATCCCGGAAAACCTAGACCCACTCCAATTTGCATACTGCTCCAACAAATCCAGATGATGCAATCTATATTGCCTTCAACACTGCCCTTTCCCACCTGGACAAAAGGAACACCTATGTGAGAATGCTATTCATTGACTACAGCTCAGTGTTCAACACCATAGTGCCAGGCATGGCTCCAACACCATCATTAAGTTTTCAGATGACACAACAGTGGTAGGCCTGATCACCGATAACGACGAGACATCCTATAGGGAGGAGGTCAGAGACCTGACCGTGTTGCGCAAGGACAACAACCTCTCCCTCAACGTGATCAAGACAAAGGAGATGATTGTGGACTACAGGAAAAAGATGACCGAGCACGTCCCCATTCTCATCGACGGGGCTGCAGTGGAGCAGGTTGAGAGCTTCAAACAAACTAACATGGTCCAAACACACCAAGACAGTTATGAAGAGGGCATGACAAAACCTATTCCCCCTCAGGAGACTGAAAAGATTTGGCATGGGTCCTCAGATCCTCTAAAGGTTCTAGAGCTGCAGCATCGAGAGCATCCTGATGGGTTGCATCACTGCCTGGTATGGCAACTGCTTGGCCTCCGACCGCAAGGCACTACAGAGGGTAGTGCATACGGCCCAGTACATCACTGTGGCCAAGCATTCTGCCATCCAGGACCTCTATACCAGGCGGTGTCAGAGGAAGACCCTAAAAATGGTCAAAGACTCCAGCCACCCTAGTCATAGACCGTTCTCTATGCTACCGCACTGCAAGCAGTACTGGAGCGCCAAGTCTCGGTCCAAGAGGCTTCTAAACAGCTTCTACCCCCAAGCCATAAGACTCCTGAACATCTAATCAAATGGCTACCCAGACTATTTGCATTGACCCTCCTCTTCTACACTGCTGCTCCTCTCTGTTATTATCTATGCATAGTCACTTTAATAACTCTACCTACATGTACAAATGACCTCAATTACCTCGACTAACCGGTACCCCCTGTATATAGCCGCGCTATTGTTATTTTACTGCTGCTCTTTAATTATTTGTTACTTTTATTTGTTACTTTTTTTAGGAATTTTCTTAAAACTGCATTGTTGGTTAAGTAAGTAAGCATTTCACGGTGTTGTATTCGGCACATGTGACAAATATGATTTGATTGGATCATAGGCACAGAGAAGCACATTTCGACGCCAAACCCACCACTGGTGTTCTGGTGTACGTGGCCAAATAGCTCTATTTTCATGTGATCTAAAGCACCGGTTCCAATCCAAGGGCCAATGCCGTTTAGCAAACTCCAGGAGTTTATATTTGTTGGATGACATGCAAATAGAGCTCTTTGGCCCACGCAGTACCAGGAAATCTTAGCCAAAAACCTGGTTGCAGATGTCACGAAGCTGAAACATGGCTGCAAGTGGATTTTCCAGCAAGACAATAACCCCAAACACACATCAAAGAAGAAGAAGAAATGGTTAATTGGCCACAAAATCAACATTTTGCAATAGCCATCTCAGTCTTCAGACTTGAAACCTATTGAAAACCTGTGGTTTGAATTGAAGAGGGCAGTCCATAAGCACAGATGAAGGATATCAAGGATCTGGAAAGATTCTATATGGAGGAATGGTGGAAGATCCTCCTTAATGTGTTCTTCACCTCATAAATCATTTTAGAAAAAGGCTCAGTGCCGTCCGTGTGTGTGTCTGTGAGAAAGCTATGATAATGATGTTCACCTAACACTAAGGCTGCTAACGCACACAGTGGGAGATTGTCATCACCCCTGTGTGTGTATGAGTTTCTTCTGAGGGGTAAGGATTTCACAGGTCTCATATCCCTCAATGGACTCCTTACACAGCGGGAGGAACGCCTGTCTGGATTAACACCAGGGGTACATAAAGGTGTGTGTGTGCTTGAACTGTATATGTGCAGGTCAAATCACAACGAGGGGGTTTCGCTCTCTCTCTCCCTGCCTTCCTCCCCCTCCATCCCTTCCTCCGTCCCCCTGCCTCTCTCCTTCCATCCACCCCTTCCTCCCTCCCCCTGCCTCTCTCCTCCCTCCCCCTGCCTCTCTCCTTCCCTCCACCCCTTCCTCCCTCCCCCTGCCTCTCTCCTTCCCTCCATCCCTTCCTCCCTCCCCCTGCCTCTCTCCTTCCCTCCATCCCTTCCTCCCCCCCCTGCCTCTCTCCTTCCCTCCATCCCTTCCTCCTCCCCCTGCCTCTCTCGCTCCCTGCATCCTTTCCTCCCTCCCCCTGCCTCTCTCCTTCCCTGCATCCCTTCCTCCATCCCCCTGCCTCTCTCCTTCCCTCCATCCATCCCTTCCTCCCTCCCCCTGCCTCTCTCACTCCCTGCATCCTTTCCTACCTCTCCCTGCCTCTCGCTCCCTGCATCCTTTCCTCCCTCCCCCTGCCTCTCTCGCTCCCTGCATCCTTTCCTCCCTCCCCCTGCCTCTCTCCTTCCCTACATCCTTTCCTCCCTCCCCCTGCCTCTCTCCTTCCCTCCATCCCTTCCTCCCTCCCCCTGCCTCACTCCTTCCCTGCATCCCTTCCTCCCTCCCCCTTCCTCCCTCCCCCTCCATCCATCCATCCCTTCCTCCCTCCCCCTGCATCTCTCCTTCCCTGCATCCCTTCCTCCCTCCCCTTGCCTCTCTCCTTCCCTCCATCACTTCCTCCCTCCCCCTGCCTCCCTTCCTCCTCCCCCTTCCTTCCTCCCTCCCTCCCTCCCCCTCCATCCCTTCCTCCCTCCCCTTGCCTCTCTCTCCCTGCATCCCTTCCTCCATCTCCATCATCATTCCTCTATCTGTCAGTAGAGCTAGCTAATGTCTGCAGGGGTAAATGTCGTTGTGCTGTTTCTGGGACAGAATTATACGTGACAGCTCGCCTCCCAACCCCTGATACTGGTGGTATGTGTCCAGGGGGATGTGTGTGTGTGTGTGTGTGTGTGTGTGTGTGTGTGTGTGTGTGTGTGTGTGTGTGTGTGTGTGTGTGTGTGTGTGTGTGTGTGTGTGAGAGAGAGGGGGGTATTCAGTACATGTTTGTGAGTGTATTTCTGCATTCTGTGTGTTTTGAGAATGTTAGCAATCTTATACGTTTACACTTTTCAGTCAGACAGGCAGACAGACAGGCAGACAGACAGGCAGACAGACCGAGTCAGTCAGTCAGTCAGTCAGTCAGGCAGGCAGGCAGGCAGGCAGGCAGGCAGGCAGGCAGGCAGGCAGGCAGGCAGGCAGGCAGGCAGATAGATAGACAGACAGGGATAAGAGAACCGCACCACAGCCCCTCACTCTTTACACAACGGGCTGGGTTGCCTGGATACGGGAGAGATGGTAACTTCTGTCTAAATTTAAACCCAGAGAGATGGAGGCAGAGGGAGGACCATGTACTGTATGTGACCCACAATAACACACAAGTACAGTACCATCACGGAACTGTACACACACAGTCCAATAAGATTTATTTTGCTGATGTCACAACATTGATTAGAGACAATTTGCTTATAATGTGAAATTATGACAGACACACATATAAATACGTTCCCTACCACAGACACGCCACATAAATACGTTCCCTAGCACAGAGACACCACAGAGATACCACAGAGATGCGTTCCCTAGCACAGAGGCACCACGCACATACCACATAGATACGTTCCCTAGCACAGACACCACAGAGATACCACAGAAATACGTTCCCTAGCACAGAGACACCACAGAGATACCACAGAGATGCGTTCCCTAGCACAGAGGCACCACACACATACCACAGAGATACGTTCCCTAGCACAGACACCACAGAGATACGTTACCTACCACAGAGACACCACAGAGATACCACAGAGACGCGTTCCCTACCACAGAGACACCACAGAGATACGTTCCATATCACAGAGACACCACAGGGATACCACAGAGTTACGTTCACTAGCACAGAGACATGACAGAGCTACGTTCCTTAGCACAGATACACCACAGGGATACGGTCTCTATCACAGAGATACCACAGCGAGACGTTCCCTATCACAGAGATACCACAGAGACACCTACCCTACCGCAGAAACACCGCAGAGATGGTAGTGAATGACGAGTCATTGTCAGGTATAGGCTGGCCCTAGAATGGAGTCATCAATGTAACGTGAAGGAGGTGACATACCTCTCATGTCACTTCCGTCACGTCAGGCATGTGACCACTTGGCTTATGGTTGCCGGTTGGCTACCGTCTGTCACCGCTGATATCCATATTATCCCTATGGGAGAATCTTAATTGCATACTCCTCGCCACCTCTCTCCTTGCCTCCCCAAAACCCATTGGATGAGAAAGCCAGAAGTCTACCCTTCTGATCTTCTCCTTCAATGGGTTTTTGAGAAGGAGGCGAGGAGACAGGATGTGAGGTGTATGCAATTAAGATCCTCCCTATGTCTCTAGTACCTTACCCACAATCCATCACCTTAAAACCTCTTCATCCTACCCCCTCCTTTTTCGAACATTCTGTTAAAAATCACGCAACATTTCAGCGTCCTGCTACTCATGCCAGGAATATAGTATATGCATATGATTAGTATGTGTGGATAGAAAACACTCTGAAGTTTCTAAAACTGGTTAAATCACGGCTGTGACTATAACAGAGCGTGTGTTTCATCGAAAAGCGCAAGAAAAACTGGTCACTGAAAGCTGAAAAAAGTATCCATGCGCCACTTTCATGTATTGTTTAAAGGACACCAAATTTAATATGGACACGGATGCAATTCCTACAGCTTCCACACGATGTCGCCAAAAACGTCATTTTCATTGACAAAAATCCTTTGAGACATTACCAATAGATCCGTCATTCCATCCAGCCTACAACAATCGATTTTGGAAGATTGAAAAATGGACATTGTTTTCTTGAGTAGCTGCTATTGAATACAGATCGCCCAGTGATAAATTTGATCGCTTATTAACGTTTACAAATACCTAAAGTTGGGTTACAAAAGTAGGTTGAAGTGTTTTGTCAAAGAATATAGGCAACTTATATAATTTTTAAAAATAACGTTGCGTTGGAAGAGAGCTTTTTTCCTGAACTAGACAGGCTATACAAATGGATATTTTGGGCATACATGGATGGATTTAATCGGGAAAAAGACCAATTTGTGATGTTTATGGGACATATAGGAGTGCCAACAAAGAATATCATCAAAGGTAATGAATGTTTTATATTTTATTTCTGCGTTTTTGTGTAGCGCCGGCTACGCTAATTATTTTGTTTACGTCCCCTTCAGGTATATTGGGGTGTTGCATGCTATCAGATAATAGCTTCTCATGCTTTTGCCGAAAAGCATTTTAAAATTCTGACTTGTTGGCTAGATTCACAACGAGTGTAGCTTTAATTCAATACTCTGCATGTGTATTTTAATGAACATTTGAGTTTTAACGAGTACATTTAGCATTTAGCGTAGCGCATTTGCATTTCCAGGTGCCACGTCTGCGTCTCAAGTAGGATCAAGAGGTTTTAAGTCATGTATCTTCCTAAACAGCCCCATTTGCAGAGCAGGGCCAGGACACGGATCTCAAACCTGAAGCCTGGGGGCCATTTGCGGTGTGGAACATAATTCATTATGGCCCCATTGGTCGCTATAAATGTAAAGATTTTAGTTCATGTTGTTGTTTTTCATACTGATGTGCGACTGGCTTAATACCGTGGTTAAAGGGATAATCCAAATTTGAACAAATTTTAAATTTTGTCATTATAACAAGTTTGGTGGAAATCTGTTGCAGCTCAAGTCTACTACAAAACCCACAAAGCAATGCTCTCTCTCTGAGCTGGCTGGCTAGCTAGCTAGGTAGCTAGAAAGAATACTGTAGCTACACACAATAATACCAAAGTTAATATCAACATGTAAAGGAGATAGCTACAGTCATGGCCAAAAGTTTTGAAAATTACACAAATATTAATTTTCACAAAGTCTGCTGCCTCAATTTGTATGACGGCAATTTGCATATACTCCAGAATGTTATGAAGAGTGATCAGATGAATTGCAATTAATTGCAAAGTCCCTCTTTGCCATGCAAATGAACTGAATCCCCAACAAAACATTTCAGCCCTGCCACAAAAGGACCAGCTGACATCATGTCAGTGAATCTCTCGTTAACACAGCTGTGAGTGTTGACGAGGACAAGGCTGGAGATCACTCTGTCATGCTGATTGAGTTCGAATAACAGACTGGAAGCATCAAAAGGAGGGTGGTGCTTGGAGTCATTGTTCTTCATCCATGTCATCACTCTGTCATCCATGGTTACCTGCAAGGAAACACGTGCCGTCATCATTGCTTTGCACAAAAACGGCACCTAAATCAACCATTTATCGGATCATTAAGAACTTCAAGGAGAGCGGTTCAATTGTTGTGAAGAAGGATTCAGGGCGCCCAAGAAAGTCCAGCAAGCGCCAGGACCGTCTCCTAAAGTTGATTCAGCTGCGCAATCGGGCAGAGCTTGCTCAGGAATGGCAGCAGGCAGGTGTGAGTGCATCTGCACGCACAGTGAGGCGAAGACTTTTGGAGGATGACCTGGTGTCAAGAAGGGCAGCAAAGAAGCCACTTCTCTCCAGGAAAAACATCAGGGACAGACTGATATTCTGCAAAAGGTAGAGGGATTGGACTGCTGAGGACTGGGGTAAAGTCATTTTCTCTGATGAATCCCCTTTCCGATTGTTTGGGGCATCTGGAAAAAAGCTTGTCCGGAGAAGACAAGGTGAGCTCTACCATCAGTCCTGTGTCATGCCAACAGTAAAGCATCCTGAGACCATTCACGTGTGGGGTTGCTTCTCAGCCAAGGGAGTGGACTCACTCACAATGTTGCCTAAGAACACAGCCATGAATAAAGAATGGTACCAACACATCCTCCGAAAGCAAATTCTCCCAACCATCCAGGAACATTTTGGTGACGAACAATGCCTTTTCCAGCATGATGGAGCACCTTCGCCAAAAGGCCAAAGTGATAACTATGTGGCCCAAGGAACAAAACATAAATATTTTGGCCAGGAAACTCCTCAGACCTTAATCCCATTGAGAACTTGTGGTCAATCTTCAAGAGGCGGGTGGACAAACAAAAACCCACAAACCCACAAACTCCAAGCATTGATTATGCAAGAATGGGCTGCCATCAGTCAGGATGTGGTCCAGAAGTTAATTGACGGCATGCCAGGGCAGATTGCAGAGGTCTTTAAAAAGAAGGGTCAACACTGGAAATATTGACCCTTTGACACCTATGAAATGTGTGTAATTGTACTTCAGTATTCCATAGTAACATCTGACAAAAATATCTAAAGACACTGAGGCAGCAGATTCTGTGAAAATTAATATTTGTGTCATTCTCAAAACTTTTGGCCACGACAGTAGATGTAAAATCGCCTAAGCTAACTGCACTATCAATGGAGTCTTACTCACCGAGTTCAACTTGCAGTTCGTCTCTGCCTCTGAGCTATAAACAACGTCACTGCCCAAAGCAAACAGAGTAACGTTGCTTTCCCACAGAGATATTTTTGAGGAGATGGGAAGCTCCATTAGTAACACCCATTATGTATGTTGCTCATAAGTCCTCAATGGGCCGTGTGGCGTAATGTGGGTGATTCTGGGACAAGGAGAGCTCTCCTTCAAGGAGGGAATGGGAGTCAATTGGGCACTAGCTCAAAAACCGCAGGATGATGACGTGAATGCGATGGGTCGACAGCCAGTTGGGTGGGATGTTTCTCCATTCATTGACCAATGGGATTCCTATCTCCTCCTTTCTGTAATATATTTCAGTTTCCCACAGACACAGGGTGCATTGCGACATGATACTTGAAGGAGAAACAGAGTTGAATGATTTGGTACTTTGTTTAGATTGAGTACATCTAAGCGAAATGTATACTTTGTCATGAGGATATAAATGGATGGATGTGTTCTAGACAGTATGCCCATACCATCTATTGGCTGATTGGGCAATCTGGAGTGGAGGTAAGTGTTTTAAAAGTTTTATGATATGTGATAATGTGTTATCCCCTATTTCAAGTGATGAGAATTAATAGTGGTGATGCGTTCCTACACGATTTCCTGATTTTCACAGACGGACCACTTAGAAGTTAAATCATGGGGAATTTTGCCTATGTGGGTAACACTGACAGAACATAGGCTTTCACCAAATTGACAGGAGTTTTATGATTTTTATTTCTGGCGGTGGATTATCCCTTGAACAGAAATGGCCTCTTGACATCTATAGCCAAAATATGAAAGGTATCAACACGAGGCAACATTAACCTGGAAATGATGCAGACCATTACATTGATGGAGGCTACAGTGGCTTGCAAAAGCATTCACCCCCCTTCACATTTTTCCTATTTTGTTGCCTTACAACCTGGAATTATAATATATTTTTGGGGGGTTTGTATCATTTGGTTTACAAAACATGCCTACCACTTTGAAGATGCAAAATATTTTTTATTGTGAAACGAAATAAGAAATAAGACAAAAAACAGAAAACTTGGGCCTGCATAAATATTCACCACCCCCAAAGCCAATACTTTGTAGCGCCACCTTTTGCAGCAATTACAGCTGCAAGTCTCTTGGGGTATGTCTCTATAAGCTTGGCACATCTAGCGACTGGGATTTTTGTCCATTCTTCAAGGCTAAACTGCTCCAGCTCCTTCAAGTTGGATGGGTTCTGCTGGTGTACAGCAATCTTTAAATCATACCACTGATTCTCAATTGAGGTCTGGGCTTTGACTAAATGTTTCCCCTTAAACCACTCGAGCATTGCTTTAGCAGTATACTTAGGTTCATTGTCCTGCTGGAAGGTGAACCTTCATCCCAGTCTCAAATCTCTGGAAGACTGAAACAGGTTTCCCTCAAGAATTTCCCTGTATATAGCGCCATCCATCATTCCTTCAATTCTGAACAATTCTTCAGTCCCTGCCGATGAAAAACATCCCCACAACATTATGCTGCCAGCACCATGTTTCACTGTGGGGATGGTGTTCTTGGGGTGATGAGAGGTGTTGAATTTGACCAGACATAGCATTTTCTTTGATGGCCAAAAAGCTACATTTTTGTCTCATCTGACCAGAGTACCTTCTTCCATATGTTTGGGGAGTCTCCCACATGCCTTTTGGCAAACACCAAATGTGTTTGCTTATTTCTTTTTCCTGGACACTCTTCCGTTTCATTTCACTTCACCAATTTTGGATTATTTTGTGTATGTCCATTACATGAAATCCAAATAAAAATCTATTTCAATTACAGGTTGTAATGCAACAAAATAGGAAAAATGCCATGGGGGATGAATACTTTTGCAAGGCACTGTATAATCTATCTGCAACATTAAAGTTCTTTCCACCCCTAAAAACCTATTTATAATTAAAAAAAACATGAATCCCCAACACCTGCAGTAGTGAGTTATCACAGGTGACAATGGAGACTGATGAGATTTTACCTTCAATGAGGAGGGAAAGAGAGACTGAGGAAGGAAGGCTGATGAGGCTTTTATCCAAACCTCCCAGAGGTAATCTCCTCAGCATTGAGAAGCATTCATCTCAGACATGAGAGAGAATTTTCTTTCTGTTTGGTTTATCTCCCTTTGTGTGTATGAAGTAGTGTAGATTGTGGTGTGTGTGTCTCTGTGTGTGTGCACGTGCATGTACCTGGTGAAGCAGGAGAATCCATATTATACTGTGTGCACACTCACGCACAAAGCTGGGTGGCATGCACCCATCTTTGCTTGTGTGTGTATGGGTGCACAAAGATGGGTGCATGCACCCATCTTTGCTTGTGTGTGTATGGGTGCAAACACACACACACCTGCTAAAGTTCACAGAATATTGATTATTTTGCGGTGAAAATATACTGAACAAAAATATATACGCAACATGCAACATTTTCTAAGATTTTACTGTTCATATAAGGAAATCAGTCAATAGAAATGAATTCATTAGGCCCTAATCAATGTATTTCACATGCCTGGGAATACAGATATGCATCTGTAGGTCAAAGATACCTTAAAAAAAAAGTAGGGGTGTTGATCAGAAAACCAGTCAGTATCTGGTGTGACCACCATTTTCCTCATGCAGTGTGACACATTTCCTTCACACAGTTGGCCAGGCTGTTAATTGTGGCCTGCTGAATGTTGTCCCACTCCTCTTCAATGGCTGTGCGAAGTTGCTGGATATTGGCGGGAACTGGAACACGGTTTTGTACACGTCGATCCAGAGCATCCCAAACATGCTCCATGGCTGACATGTCTGGGGAGTCTGGGGAGGACATTTTCATCTTCCTTAAATTGTGTACAGATCCTTGCGAGGCGGGGCTGTGCATTATCATGCTGAAACATGACGTGATGGTGGAGGATGAATGGCACGATAATGGGCGACAGGATCTCGCCACGTGATCTTTGTGCATTCAAATTGCCATCGATAAAATGCAATTGTGTTCGTTGTCTGTAGCTTATGCATGCCCATACTATAACCTCATCACCACCATGGGGCACTCTGTTCACAACGTTGGACATACTGACAAATTCCCTAAATGATGATGGAGGTGGCTTATGGTAGATAAATTAACATTTAATTATCTGGCAACAGCTTTGGTGCACATTCCTGCAGTCAGCATGTGTGACAAAACTGCACATTTTAAGAGTGGCCTTTTATTGTCCCCAGCACAAGGAGCACCTGTGTAATGATCATGCTGTTTAATCAGCTTCTTCATATGCCACACCTGTCAGGTGGATGGATTATCTTGGCAAAGGATAAATGCTCACTAACAGGGATGTAAACAAATTTGTGCACAGCATTTTAGAGAAATAAGCTTTTTGTTCATATGGAACATTTCTGGGATCTCTGATTTCAGCTCATGAAACATGGGACCAACACTTCACATGCTGCGTTTATATTTTTGTTCAGTGTTAATGTTATTTCCACATCCTTGAATCACTCTTCTATGGATGTTCTAAATGAAACCATAAGAGCTGAGCTCTTCATTCAACAAGGCACGAGTTCAGTATTAACCAGAGACAGACAATTACATAAACACAGCACAGTAGCTTTTAGCTTTTCACAGGCTGTTTATCAATCAACACAGCAGGTATGCAGGCAAAGCAACAGAACATTTACACTAGAGGTATCCAAAATCTATTATTCCCCATCAGTGCACAGCATCAGTGGATAAACGCCGCATGGGCCACTGCCTTGGTAAAAAAACAGAACTGAGGAGGACACTATGGCCAAAACAATTAATCCAGTACATGAAAACGGGGATAGCAGGTTTTAGTATAATTGTGATGCATGAGTGCCACGGTACTGCCGAGTGGATGATGGGGTAATGTTACACAACAACATTTTGACCAATTAAACCAAAAGCATGTACACAAGCATGGCATATACACAGAGACATGAGAACCGATGCACAGACACCAGGTGCACGCATGCATGTTCAAACACACACACACACACACACACACACACACACACACACACACACACACACACACACACACACACACACACACACACACACACACACACACACACACACACACACACACACACACACACACACACACGCACAGTCATCCCATGTTGCATGCTGCTACTACTACTGCTCTCATCCCAACAAATGGATCTTCCTCTTCCCAGGAGCGAGCAGCTCCCCTCGATGGCCGTTATGTCACATGACAGAGAGATCGCTGGCATACTGTTACAGTCTGCATCCCAAATGACGCCCTATTCCCTTTTTAGTGACTACTCTTAACCAGAGCCATATGGGCCCTGGTCAGAGTTAGTGCACTAGTTGGGGAATAGGGTGCCATTTGGTACACAGACATACTGTGCTGGCACAGAGCCAGAAACCTACCCAGTCCCAGAAACATCAGTAGCTTCCCAACAACGTATATTATGTGTTATGGTCCTAGATGATAAAAGACCCTTGATGGATCATCATAGTGTCTATAGATAATGGTTACCTGCTCTAATGGAAAAGTGAGCCTCGTGTTTCATTATGGGGTAATACACACACACACACACACACACACACACACACACACACACACACAACACACACAACACACAACACACACACACACAGTAGTAATATTTGTAGCCAGTCATGTTCTCTGTGATTGAGTGAAGCTCTACTGCTAGGTGCCCAGTTAGTCCCTCAGTCCTGTTTGGGCAGCTTACTTTCACTGTGGTGTTGGGTAGTCCTTTGCATGGGGTGATGTACGTTTCCTGGTGTGATGTTTTCTTCTCTTTGTTTTTCTTTCTGTAAGTTTCCTGGTGTGATGTTTTCTTCTCTTTGTTTTTCTTTCTGTAAGTTTCCTGGTGTGATGTTTTCTTCTCTTTGTTTTTCTTTCTGTAAGTTTCCTGGTGTGATGTTTTCTTCTCTTTGTTTTTCTTTCTGTAAGTTTCCTGGTGTGATGTTTTCTTCTCTTTGTTTTTCTTTCTGTAAGTTTCCTGGTGTGATGTTTTCTTCTCTTTGTTTTTCTTTCTGTAAGTTTCCTGGTGTGATGTTTTCTTCTCTTTGTTTTTCTTTCTGTAAGTTTCCTGGTGTGATGTTTTCTTCTCTTTGTTTTTCTTTCTGTAAGTTTCCTGGTGTGATGTTTTCTTCTCTTTGTTTTTCTTTCTGTACGTTTCCTGGTGTGATGTTTTCTTCTCTTTGTTTTTCTTTCTGTAAGTTTCCTGGTGTGATGTTTTCTTCTCTTTGTTTCTCTTTCTGTAAGTTTCCTGGTGTGATGTTTTCTTCTCTTTGTTTTTCTTTCTGTACGTTTCCTGGTGTGATGTTTTCTTCTCTTTGTTTTTCTTTCTGTACGTTTCCTGGTGTGATGTTTTCTTCTCTTTGTTTTTCTTTCTGTAAGTTTCCTGGTGTGATGTTTTCTTCTCTTTGTTTTTCTTTCTGTAAGTTTCCTGGTGTGATGTTTTCTTCTCTTTGTTTTTCTTTCTGTAAGTTTCCTGGTGTGATGTTTTCTTCTCTTTGTTTTTCTTTCTGTACGTTTCCTGGTGTGATGTTTTCTTCTCTTTGTTTTTCTTTCTGTAAGTTTCCTGGTGTGATGTTTTCTTCTCTTTGTTTTTCTTTCTGTAAGTTTCCTGGTGTGATGTTTTCTTCTCTTTGTTTTTCTTTCTGTACGTTTCCTGGTGTGATGTTTTCTTCTCTTTGTTTTTCTTTCTGTAAGTTTCCTGGTGTGATGTTTTCTTCTCTTTGTTTTTCTTTCTGTAAGTTTCCTGGTGTGATGTTTTCTTCTCTTTGTTTTTCTTTCTGTAAGTTTCCTGGTGTGATGTTTTCTTCTCTTTGTTTCTCTTTCTGTACGTTTCCTGGTGTGATGTTTTCTTCTCTTTGTTTTTCTTTCTGTAAGTTTCCTGGTGTGATGTTTTCTTCTCTTTGTTTTTCTTTCTGTAAGTTTCCTTTAACAATCAGTCTTCCAGATAGATGACACAGACACAGGAATCTTGGTATAAAACTCTTTAGTAATAAAATGCAATTGCAAACAGAGATTCACATACAGAATACCTCAGTAGTCTACAGTAAAGATCTGTGTGGCAAAACAGGAGACAACCCTCCTTATACTAGTGGTGTGGACAACCTACCGTCAATCATACCTTAACATTGTTGCATTGGATCAGATACAAAGTATCTAAGATGAGAAAAACATGTCTAGACTGTGGTTTCTCACTCTACTATCTCTGCCTTGAGCCTGTGTGACTCTCAGCAGGTGCAGACCATTCTCAGCCTGAGAACTAAAGCAGTACATCTCCATTTACGCAGTACTTTTCCATCATTGTGCATTGCAAGCATACAAAGGTTATCACAGATATACAGTAATCATGGCACTGGTATAGCCCCACACCCGACCCCCAGGGTAACCCCCACAGTGGCTAGGCAATACAGGCACATTAAGCTCTCATGTTCATTGTTATAGGGAGGGGATGTGTTGTGTCGTGATGCTCTCTTTACTCCAGCCATCCTATCTATTTCCTGTTCTCTATCAAAGGGGACACGACAGCATGCTGAGGCCTGTTTGATGAGCGCAGCTCTCACTTAATTAATGCCCTGTTTGTGATTAATGATTCACATAAACTCTGACCTCTCTGGGTGGTGCTGGACTCAGGATAAAGGATTGGCTATAAGCTGTTCATTTCATTAGTCAACATACAGAACCACACACATAAAAGAGGCATGAATTAGTAACTGTGTTGCCTTTCTGACCAATTAGTGTCTTGTGCTTGGGTTATAACATATTCTGATGTTGAAGTCCTATTTTCCCGGCCATCTATACGTTAAAGAAAGCAAAGATCTATGATCGAAATACTCCACATTGGATCATTTCACACAATACACTCATCTCCTTCTCTCTTTTCTCCTCCTCCTCTCCGTCTCTCTTTGTGTGTGTGACCTGTAGTCTAGTTGAGTTGCAGGTTCCCTGACAGATAGTGACAGTGGTCTAACTGAGAGGCCAGTCATTTGTACCATGTCAACCGGACCAGATCGCCAGCTCACCACTGACCTTCAGGACTCGCCTCTCCACGGTAACCACAGAAACATGACAGGTGACGAGTTGATTGGACAAACACCTTGAGCTAACACGGTGACATGTGACCCTGACTGCCCCACGGCGCAGACTGATGACATTATTCATCATGTGTGGTGGGTGGATGAGCATGTGACCCCCATGTGTTTCTGAGGAACCACTGGACGAAGAATAGAGCTGGGTTCAACTCTGAGGAACTAGTGGAAGATGAACAGAGCCGGGTTCAACTAGTGGAAGAAGAACAGAGCTGGGTTCAACTAGCGGAAGAAGAACAGAGCTGTGTTCAACTAGTGTATGAAGAATAGAGATGGGTTCAACTCTGAGGAACTAGTGGAAGAAGAACAGAGCTGGGTTCAACTAGTGGATGAAGAATAGAGATGGGTTCAACTCTGAGGAACTAGTGGAAGAAGAACAGAGCTGAGTTCAACTAGTGGAAGAAGAACAGAACTGGGTTCAACTAGTGGAAGAAGAACAGAGCTGGGTTCAACTAGTGTATGAAGAATAGAGCTGGGTTCAACTAGTGGACGAAGAATAGAGCTGGGTTCAACTAGTGGACGAAGAATAGAGCTGGGTTCAGCTTTGAAGTGCCAGATGTGCGGGTTTGCACTTTTGGGACTACTCCATTGGTTCTATTGTGCCAGGCAAGCTCAAGTATTTGATAGAAAAACAAATAATATTATTTTGACTTCAGATCATAAGGTTGTTTCATTGTTATATTGTACCTAAATATAGAGAGGACAGATACAGTTGAAGTCGGAAGTTTACATACACCTTAGCCAAATACATTTCAATTCAGTTTTTCACAATTCCTGACATTTAATCCAAGTAAAAATTCCCTGTTTTAGGTCAGTTAGGATCACCACTTTATTTTAAGAATGTGAAATGTCAGAATAATAGTAGAGAGAATGATTTATTTCAGCTTGTATTTCTTTCATCGCATTCCCAGTGGGTCAGACGTTTACATACACTCAATTGGTATTTGGTAGCATTGCCTTTACATTGTTTAACTTGGGTCAAATGTTTCGGGTAGCCTTCCACACGCTTCCCACAATAAGTTAGGTGAATTTTGGCCCATTCCTCCTGACAGAGCAGGTGTAACTGAGTCAGGTTTGTAGGCCTCCTTGCTCGCACATGCTTTTTCAGTTCTGCCTACACATTTTCTATAGAATTGAGGTCAGGGCTTTGTGATGGCCACTCCAATATCTGGACTTTGTTGTCCTTAAGCCATTTTGCCACAACTTTGGAAGTATGCTTGGGGTCATTGTCCATTTGAAAGACCCATTTGCGACCAAGCTATAACTTCCTGACTGATGTCTTGAGATTTTGCTTCAATATATCTACATAATATTCCTGCCTCATGATGCCATTTATTTTGTGAAGTGCACCAGTCCCTCCTGAAGCAAAGCACCCCCACAACATAATGCTGCCACCCCCGTGCTTCACGGTGGGGATGGTGTTCTTCGGCTTGCAAGCCTCACCCTTTTTCCTCCAAACATAACAATGGTCATTATGGCCAAACAGTTCTATTTTTGTTTCATCAGACCAGAGGACATTTCTCCAAAAACCATGATCTTTGTCCCCATGTGCAGTTGCAAACCTCCCCTTCTCCCCCCCAATTTCATGGTATCCAATTGGTAGTAGTTACAGTCTTATCTCATCGCTGCAACTCCCGCACGGACTCGGGAGAGGCGAAGGTTGAGATCCATGCGTCCTCCGAAACACAACTCAAGCAAGCAGCACTGCTTCTTGACACAATGCACATCCAACCCGGGAGCCAGCCGCACCAATGTGTCGGAGGAAACACCGTACACCTGGCGACTTGGTCAGCGTACACTGCGCCTGGCCCGCCACAGGAGTCGCTAGTGCGCAATGAGACAAGGATATCCCTGCCAGCGAAACCCTCCCTAACCCGGACGACACTGGGCCAATTGTGCGCCGCCTCATGGGCCTCCCGGTTGCGACCGACTGCGACAGAGCCTGGGCTCGAAGCCAGAATCTCTGATGGCACAGCTAGCACTGCGATGCAGTGGCTTAGACCACTGTGCCACCCGGGAGGCCCAGTCTGGCTTTTTTATGTCGGTTTTTGAGCAGCGGCTTCTTCCTTACTGAGCGGCCTTTTAGGTTATGTCGATATAAGACTCGTTTTACTGTGGATATAGATAATTCTGTACCGGTTTCCTCCAGCATATTCACAAGGTCCTTTGCTGTTGTTCTGGGATTGATTTACACTTTTCGCACCAAAGTATGTTCATCTCTAGGAGACAGAACGCGTCTCCTTCCTGAGCGGTATGGCGGCTACGTGGTCCCATGGTGTTTATACTTGCGAACTATTGTTTGTACAGATGAACGTGGTACCTTCAGGCGTTTGGAAATTGCTCCCAAGAATGAACTAGACTTGTGGAGGCCAACTATTTTTTTCTGAGGTCTTTGCTGATTTCTTTTGATTTTCCCATGATGTCAAGCAAAGAGCCACTGAGTTTGAAGGTAGGCCTTAAAATACATCCACAGGTACACCTCCAATTGACTCAAATGATGTCAATTAGCCTATCAGAAGCTTCTAAAGCCCTGACATAATTTTCTGGAATTTTCCAAGCTGTTTAAAGGCACAGTCAACTTAGTGTATGTAAACTTCTAACCCACTGGAATTGTGATCCATTGAATTATAAGTGAAATAATTTGTCTGTAAAGAATTGTTGGAAAAATTACTTGTGTCAAGCACAAAGTAGATGTCCTAACCGACTTGCCAAAACTATAGTTTGTTAACAAGAAATGTGTGTAGTGGTTGAAAAACAAGTTTTAATGACTCCAACCTAAGTGTATGTTAACTTCCAACTTCAACTGTATGTACTTCACATCACTGTTGTGTTCGCCAAGGCATTGCATAAAATGTGTTTTTCAATTTGGTAACCTTCCACCCTTTGTTAAAAATTCAACAACACAACCCACAAATGGATCAAAGCAACACAGATTCCACATCAGACTGAAACACAGCTAGCTAAATGTACGACTTGTACAAACTTCAGAGAGAGGCTGCAGGTGCTGAGCCGTAGAGATCTACGGTATAACAATCAGAGATGCTATAAATAAGGAGAGATGGAAAGTGAGCATCTGGAGCTTGTAAAATCTCCCTCCACGCTGATCAAACTCATCAGCATCACTCACAGACACACACCAAGGTGCGCACACACAGAAACAGACACACACACACACACACACACACACACACACACACACACACACACTCAACTCAGGCCACGATTCAGCTGCCACCTAAATCAAAAGCCCTGTCTCATCACAACACAAATTACTTCCACTTTGTATCACACATGACAAATAGCTGTGCTTCCAACATGCAGAGGACGAGTGGAGAGAGGGAGAGATAGAGTGTGTGTATAACATCTTTGTGTGAGGGTTGGTCAAGTGTGTGTATGTGTAAGTCTGTAAGTGTGTGTGTGTGTGTGTGTGTGTGTGTGTGTGTGTGTGTGTGTGTGTGTGTGTGTGTGAAACCTGCCGGGGTGAGATGTGGAGAGATCACAACGTCCCTGAGCATTAATCAGAGCTCTGCTCTCTGCAGACCCTCGAAATCCTTGATCCTAACACACTCAAGTTGGGCCTCAATCTCCACATTGGCCTCCTGCTGATCTCATCCACATGACACAGACATCAGTGACCAGCAACCCACGGTTCTGTCTGAAGAACACACACACACACACACACACACACACACACACACACACACACACACACACACACACACACACACACACACACACACGTACGATGACAGAGTTCAAGTGAAGGTCAGGTTGATGCAAGATGCTAGTTTAATATGCTGTGTCAGTAGGCACAGATCTAGGATCAGCTTACCTTCCCCACATATGAACCTCATGTATTACAGGTAAAGATGGCAAAACTGTCCTTAGATCAGGTAAGTCTGTAAGCTAGTAAGGCTTTGAAGGATCTCGAAGACCAAAAACCGAGAGCCTAGTGTTGTCTCATCTAACCCCGAGACATATTACTCAGTCAGTGGTACTTCATGATTCATTCAAATTCACATTTGCATGCCTTCTGAGGAATCGTTTTACATTTTGAAGAAGGCACGAAGCGCCTTCAGAGCACACAAACCCGTGTCAGATTGTCCTAGCGAAATCCACTGATGAATTTGCCACACAGGGAGGGCATCCATGAATATTCCACAACAAAGATTTAGGCTGCCTGCTGCAGTAAAAATGGCTAGGAGACTTCTCTCCATGCACAGTGACACATATATTTCCTGACATTTTGTCAAAAGGTGTGATTTGGTGACAGGGCACTTTTTTAGGAATGCTGATTCACTAGGTTTTCACCTGTAAGAGTGAGTGATGTCACAGTGATCAGAACCCACATAGAGGTAGGTGATATTGGGATCGACTACACAGCCTGGTATGAATGGGGAATAGAACTACATTGGAGTGACAGACACATGCAACCTAACCCCCTCCATTTTGACTGACACACCTTGAACAGTGTGTGGCCCACACGTCCCAGTGACATGATGCAGTGATTCATGGGAGCTGACTGTCGGAGCTCGTCCTGGCTGATATTGTCTTATGGGGCGGCTCATGGTGATGGATGATCCCGCCCTCCCCGCAGCCATTTGTCGCCATGATGGATGGGGTCCGGCGAATGGCGGCCTCAGCAGCGAATCGGATTCCTGACGCCGGGGGTGATAAACTGAGCTGTGACTCCGAGGAGTCCTTCAGCATCAGCAACCTCCCGGCAAAGGAGACTCTTAATCAGACTTCCACAACCTGGTCCCTCTATGACTGATCTGGGATCTGTCTCCATCACTCATGTTCTAGTACCTCCAGGCACAGGGGTGCAGGTCTGATCCTAATACAGGCAGGGGCTGACAGGCTGCAATCTGGGTCTGGGCCTGGCCAAGTCACACGAGGGGCGTTTGACGTGAGGATGGATGACATAACATGGACGGTCACGGGACATAGCACCATCTGTGTCTAGGGTTGCAAAGGGAGGGCATGCTACTGGCAACTTCCTACGTTTACCAGTAAACTACCAGGGTTTTGGTATCTTTCAACGATTTGACGTATTCTTTCACAAAACATTTATTGGCCCTTTTGGGTACTTCAGATTATCACAGGTGTCTGTAATTATCTCTGGCCTTCTGTTGTGGCTTTACCACGAGTCAAATATATGAAATAGTTCAATAAGATGAAAAAATACAAATAAAAGCTGTAAAACATTATCCTAAATACAAACCATCAACTTAGTGAATACCATTGGTGTTGGGCTCCCGAAGGGCTCAGCGGTCTAAGGCACTGCATCTCAGTGCTAGAGGTGTCACTACAGACCCTGGTTCGATTCCAGGCTGCATCACAACTGGCTGTGATTGGGAGTCCCATAAATAAGAATTTGTTCTTAACTGACTTTCCTAGTAAAATAAAAGTGTTTAATATGAGGGTTTCAGCATGAATTATATTTACATATTTATTTGATGTAAATATGTTTTTTTGTTGACAATGTTTTGGCGTCACACTGGTGGCAGTTGTGAACACAGTCAATAGTTGGAAGAGTTGCAGAGTTAACTGAAAATAGTGCCAGTGTTGATTAGATGCTGTTTTCATGAATTAGGCTATTTTCTCTTGACCCATACGTCCTATCTACTAGAAACTCATGGACAATATGGAGGCAGATATAATAACTGAATACTATATATGAATTAATTTCTTCTAAGTTATTCAAGTATAAAGGAACAAAGTCACGATAGATTGCCATAGATTCTCTGTTCATTACCAAAATGACTTTAGGTTCTGGTAACTGGTAAATTACCGGTAGCTTTGTGACCCCTATCTGTGTCAGAACAAATGGAACTTACAACTAATGGAAGAGAGGTGACACAAAGTTAACCTCTCAACCTAGAGTTCAGCTGCATTAAAAGCATTATGATCGCCAAACAGGGACGATAAAGTCACTGAAAACAAGACCCTAAAAACCAAAACTATACATCACAGGGAAGTGGATATGAATTGTAACTGAATCCAGTCCAAAAACTCAAGGGGAACACACCAGGAGTAACACTGCAATATGTCAAAAGGGAGTGTTGGAATTCAACAGGGTATTATTAGGAAAAGAGCAAAGTGTGTTGGTGGTGCAGGCCCGTCCTCTGAGGAAGCTACGGGGGTTGAGGAGGAGGAGACACCGAGAGCATACTGAACACTCACCCTGACGACTGACAGTTTGACAAGCCTGGTGTTTAAAAAGCAACGATGACAACAAACCTGGAGAGAGAAGGAGGAGGATGATGATGAAATTGGGGGAGAGGAACTCCCGCAAAGTTTTGCCCTGCTCCTGTTGTAATGGATCAGCCTCACCTTTAGAAGGAAGTGACCGTTTGTAATCTTTGTGCCAGCCTTAACAGTCCTGGGAGGGTGAGACAGACCTCTAGCGATGAAACAGATGAAACAGCAGTCAGCCTGGCTGCAATCGGAATAGAGAGATGGCGGAGGGTAGAGAGGAAGGAGATGGGTAGAGAGAGAGAGAGAAATGGCAAGAGAAAATGCCTATGATCCAGAAAAAACACCTGAAAGGAAGGAATGCTGAGTCTCTCTCTCTCTCTCTAACTCTCTCTGTGTGTGTCTGCAAGCATGTATAGTATACACAGAGTTGTGTATACTATATGCTCGCATATGTGGTTGTATGCTATCTGCATGTGTGGTTGTGTGTGAGCATGCATACAAATAGTCCACAGTTCACTGTGTGAAATACAGGCCATGTATTTCATGTCCCTCCTGTTCTGTTTTCTATGTTCTGTGTTCTGTTCTCTGTGTTCTGTTCTCTGTGTGCTGTTCTCTGTGGGCTGTTCTCTGTGTGCTGTTCTCTGTGTGCTGTTCTCTCTTCTCTATGTTCTATTCTCTGTGTTCTGTTCTCTGTGTTCTGTTCTCTCTTCTCTGTGTTCTGTTCTCTTTTCTCTGTTTTGTGTATGCTGTTCTCTGTGTTCTGTTCTCTCTTCTCTGTGTTCTGTGTTCTGTTTTCTGTATGCTCTTCTCTGTGTTCTGTTCTCTCTTCTCTGTGTTCTGTGTGCTGTTCTCTGTGTTTTGTGTTCCGTTTTCTGTATGCTGTTCTCTGTGTTCTGTTCTCTCTTCTCTGTGTTCTGTGTGCTGTTCTCTGTGTTCTGTGTTCTGTTTTCTGTATGCTGTTCTGTGTTCTGTGTGCTGTTCTCTGTGTTCTGTTTTCTGTATGCTGTTCTCTGTGTTCTGTTCTCTCTTCTCTGTGTTCTGTTTTCTGTATGCTGTTCTCTGTGTTCTGTGTGCTGTTCTCTGTGTTCTGTGTGCTGTTCTCTGTGTTCTGTGTTCTGTTTTCTGTATGCTGTTCTGTGTTCTGTGTGCTGTTCTCTGTGTTCTGTTTTCTGTATGCTGTTCTCTGTGTTCTGTTCTCTCTTCTCTGTGTTCTGTGTTCTGTTTTCTGTATGCTGTTCTCTGTGTTCTGTGTGTTGTTCTCTGTGTTCTGTGTTCTGTTCTCTGTGTGCTGTTCTCTGTGTTCTGTGTGCTAGAACAGTTGGGAGAACCAGTGCAGCGCTCTCTCTTCTCCGTTTCCTATCCGCATTTCATCTCACATGGGGGAGCTGTAGGATGAAATGTGTATGAGAGCCCATTACTGCCAGCCCACAACCACAAGCCTAGTGCCTCCAGACAGCCGTTCGGCCAAACTGTACATACATTCGATGCTCTGCGCCACTGAGCCCATCCCTGACACACACGTAAAGCAGAGGCACACACACACACACACACACACACACACACACACACACACACACACACAGCATGTAGAAGAGTGGGAAACTGGCATAATGCCAAAAAGATTATGCATGCAATACAAGCAGTCAGCTAAGTCTGGACAAGGCTATATTGCCTGTGTCATCGTACACGTGTGTGTGTGTGTGTGTGTGTGTGTGTGTGTGTGGATTGTGTGACTTAGTATGTACTAACATAATAATATTTGGATCCTCAGTACAGTCAAATGAATATGTATTAGTTATTTTAAAAGTTACAGGTCCATTATACTTTCAACATACTGTGTACTTTATAGTGATGGGGAAAACATCGATACAGTTACATATCGAGATATAATATTTTACGATATATCGTATCGCTTTGACAATATCACAATATTATTTTTGCGCTAGTTGTCTGTACCTGCACCAAAAAAGTATTTTTCCTTCATAGCTTGTTCTCCTTCTTTTTAAATAGGGAGCCAATTTGATTTCAGCACTTTAATTTCCATGACTGATCAAAATTCATTCTCACAGGTCTCTCTTGTCCCTCTGCAGCAGACATAAGGTGAGCAATATGTTCGGAACATCAAATCGCAATAAAATCACAGTATCGAATCACAATACAGTGATTCTTAGAATCGTGAGAATCCCAATACATATTGTATTAACACACAGGTATCGTGATAATATCGTGTCATGAGGTCCCTTGCAATTCGCAGCCATAATACTTTATATGTAGTTTTAGATGTGCAAGAGTGGCCTTGAGTGTTTTACCCAAAATAATACCTCCCCCTCCCCTCAACCACTCCTGATTAAGATGAAACACTGTCTGTGTCCCAAATGGCACCCTATTTCCTATGCAGTCTCTACATTTTGACCAGGTCTCTGATAAAAAAATTTAAAAAGTGCACTACATAGGAAATTTGGTGCCATTTGGGACGCACTTAACTGTGTACAATAAAACAACTGATTCCGCAGCACTCAACCATCTGTTATTCCGGTCGTTTAGCTTTATAATTAAAAAGCAAAAGAGAAAATAAAAGTAAACGTAACAGTGATGCTCGACTTGGACCGACTTGACTCAGCTTGGACCGACTTGTCTCGACTTGGCCCGCCTTGACTCAGCTTGGCTCGACTTGTCTCGACTTGGCCCGCCTTGACTCAGCTTGGCTCGACTTGTCTCGACTTGGACCGACTTGTCTCGACTTGGCCCGCCTTGACTCAGCTTGGCTCGACTTGTCTCGACTTGGCCCGCCTTGACTCAGCTTGGCTCGACTTGTCTCGACTTGGCCCGCCTTGACTCAGCTTGGCTCGACTTGTCTCGACTTGGACCGACTTGTCTCGACTTGGCCCGCCTTGACTCAGCTTGGCTCGACTTGTCTCGACTTGGCCCGCCTTGACTCAGCTTGGCTCGACTTGTCTCGACTTGGCCCGCCTTGACTCAGCTTGGCTCGACTTGTCTCGACTTGGCCCGCCTTGACTCAGCTTGGCTCGACTTGTCTCGACTTGGCCCGCCTTGACTCAGCTTGGCTCGACTTGTCTCGACTTGGACCGACTTGTCTCGACTTGGCCCGCCTTGACTCAGCTTGGCTCGACTTGTCTCGACTTGGCCCGCCTTGACTCAGCTTGGCTCGACTTGTCTCGACTTGGCCCGCCTTGACTCAGCTTGGCTCGACTTGACTCAGCTTGGCTCGACTTGTCTCGACTTGGCCCGCCTTGACTCAGCTTGGCTCGACTTGTCTCGACTTGGCCCGCCTTGACTCAGCTTGGCTCGACTTGTCTCGACTTGGCCCGCCTTGACTCAGCTTGGCTCGACTTGACTCAACTTGGCCCGCCTTGACTCAACTTGACTCGCCTTGACTCAACTTGGCTCGCCTTGACTCGACTTGACTCAACTTGGCTCGCCTTGACTCGACTTGACTCAACTTGGCTCGACTTGGCTCGACTTGACCCGACTTGGCTCGACTTGATCCGACTTGGTTCGACTTGCCCGATTTGGCTCGCCTTGACTCAACTTGGCTCGCCTTGACTCAACTTGGCTCGCCTTGACTCGACTTGGCTCGCCTTGACTCGACTTGGCTAGCCTTGACTCGCCTTGACTCGACTTGGTTCGACTTGACCCGACTTGGCACAACTTGCCCGACTTGGCTCAAATGTTAATTAAACACACTATTTAAATTCTAATTAGCTTGGTGTTTGGCTTCCACCAATATATCGGAGACTACTCGAACCCATCAATTATACCACAATGCTTATTCACGTGAGGTATGCTATATAATTACACCAGTGCCACATGACCTGCATAATGACATCAGCCATTATTAACTGTGGTTCCAAATAAACAAGAGTTAGTTAGTTAGTTCATTTTGTGCTCTCTGACATATCATGTCATTCCCTACATACCTCATCTGTGTCCCAAGCTGTGTGTGTGTTACAACTCTCAGGAGGATATATCAGGAGGCTTGTGACAGAGTGCGTGTGTGTGTGCGTGTGTGTGTGAAAGTGTGTATGTGAGTTTTAAGTCATCACCAATATCAATGGGAAATGTGCATGAATAAATGCATCTGATAAATCAATCACATGTTTTCATAAAGCCCTTTCTACATCATCAGATGTCACAAAGTGCTACACAGAAACCCTGCCTAAAACCCCAAACAACAAGCAATGCAGATGTAGAAGCACAGTGGCTAGGAAAAACTCCCTAGAAAGGCAGGAACCTAGAAAGAAATCTAGAGAGGAACCAGGCTCTGAGGGGTGGCCAGTCCTCTTCTGGCTGTGCCGGGTTGAGATTATAACAGAACATGGCCAAGATGTTCAAACGTTTAAAGATGACCAGCAGGGTCAAAAAAGAATAATCAGTGTTTGTAGAGGGTTTGTAGAGGGAGTAAATGTCAGTTGGCTTTTTATAGCCGAGCATTCAGAGTTCGAGACACTTTCAAATAAATCCCAATTCAATTACATAAGTCCCAATTGCTCCTCATCTAATCAGTGCATACTCATGTTTAGTGCATGTTTAGGTATATCAACAGTCCCCTTATCCTTAAATGCACCCAGAGTGCATGGGACCCTTTGCCCTGCATCCCCATTACCCACATCCCCTAGAGGCCCAGTCACCGTCCTCCCCCATTTTACCTTCTAATCAGCTATTAAAGCAAAAGAGACTGAGCTGTGATGGGTGCCAAGTCACAGTGCCTCAAGGAGAGCCAAACTCCTTCTGTCCTTCAGCAGGAACAGTGTGACACGTGCACACACAAACACACATGCACACACACTCAGACGCATTGCTGTATTATAGAAAAGCGCAAACAAGATGGGAAAATAACTATGGAATGAGGCATGGAAAACTAACACTAAGGAACAGCTGTCTATCAATAAAATGACAACACCGGATTGTGTGTGTCTGAACTGTAGCAATTGATATCAATGAAATCTAATGTTCCCAGTCAATACTATTTAATCTACTGTACCATAATATACCACAATATAGTGGTGGACTGACACGCAAATAACACAGAATAGGTTCACCCCAATTACAGGTATTACAATAACTGTCTACATACTAAATACATACATACATTACCTCATACATAGTACACCCACATATACACATACATATGTGCATGCACGCACGCACGCACGCACGCACACACACACACACACACACACACACACACACACACACACACACACACACACACACACACACACACACACACACACACACACACACTACTGTCTAGCAGTTCTACATACTAAATAACCAACAGCAATGAAAAACAATGACACAATATCTTTACACTGATTGTGTACATTGATGGTGGTCACTGACTACCCTACTGCGTGGCTGCTGACTGGGTATATTTTCATATTGGCCACACACTATCCTATATAGGCTACTGTAGTCAACCTTTGTTATGAGTTAGTCATGTTTTGTTGCTCGGGGATTCAAGAATGGCAGACAGTGGAAAATACTGGTCAGAGCGCTAGGCTGGTCTCTAGACTATGTGAGAGACTGGGGAAGAGAGAGGAGAAGAGACTGGGCTGTGAGTCTGATGTAGAGAAGAGAGAGAGGAGAAGAGACTGGGCTGTGAGACTGATGTAGAGAGGAGGAGAGAGGAGGAGAGACTGGGCTGTGAGTCTGATGTAGAGAGGAGGAGAGAGAGGAGAAGAGACTGTGAGTCTGATGTAGAGAGGGGGAGGAGAGGAGAAGAGAAGAGACTGGGCTGTGAGTCTGATGTAGAGAGGAGGAGAGAGAGGAGAAGAGACTGTGAGTCTGATGTAGAGAGGAGGAGAGAGAGGAGAAGAGACTGTGAGTCTGATGTAGAGAGGGGGAGGAGAGGAGAAGAGAACAGACTGGGCTGTGAGACTGATGTAGAGAGGAGGAGAGAGAAGGAGAGACTGGGCTGTGAGTTTGATGTAGAGAGGAGGAGAGAGAGGAGAAGAGACTGTGAGTCTGATGTAGAGAGGGGGAGGAGAGGAGAAGAGAAGAGACTGGGCTGTGAGACTGATGTAGAGAGGATGAGAGAGAAGGAGAGACTGGGCTGTGAGTCTGATGTAGAGAGGAGGAGAGAGAGGAGAAGAGACTGTGAGTCTGATGTAGAGAGGAGGAGAGAGAAGGAGAGACTGGGCTGTGAGTCTGATGTAGAGAGGGGGAGGAGAGGAGAAGAGAAGAGACTGGGCTGTAAGACTGATGTAGAGAGGAGGAGAGAGAAGAGAAGAGACTGGGATATATAGTAGGTGAGAATGAGTTGAAGACTAAGTGAGAGACTGGGAGAGACGGGAGAGAGACCAAGGGAGGCTTCCAGCCTAGGCACCAGGCGCACTCCATCACGTTCCACGCCGAGGCCTCCGGGAGATGAGAAGTGGCTGGTTGGCTGCTGGAGGAGGTACAATTTAAGGAGCAGAGGAAGAGTGTCTTCATTTATTTGTCCAGAATCACTGATTGCTGCATTCAAGGGCATTGTTTGTAAACGTGATGGATGGCGGTTGTTTACTTGGAACTGTTCTCTCTCACCCCCTGCCTCCCCCGTCTCCCTCCTCCTCCTCCTCCTCCTCCTCCCCCAGTCACTTGTGTGTTGCAAGGCCAAACATCTCTCTGGAAATTGTTGACACAAAAAAGTGCACATATGAAAAAAGCTATTTGTCTCAGAGACGATCATTGATTTCTTCCTGCTCACTATTACCTTTTATGGTCATTGTTTAGGTAGGACGGAGCTGTGGACTTGGACAGATACAGACGTGTAACACCAGATGCATTTAAATGAGACTGAGCCTTATGCAAAGGCAACACGTTCAATGTTCCGCTATTGATGCCAATGCCATAATGTCTGCCAATATCCCCCAGCGCAGTCTCGCAGCACGTCATCCCATTCTGCATGCACATAATTCTTCATCAATACCAACAGACCGGCTGTGCTAAAGTAGCTAGCTCCCAGTGTCCATGCAAGGGGCTCACTGTGAGTGAACCATAGAAATAAAAGGTTGAATTCTCTCTCTACGGAGTGAACTCACACTGTGGTTAATTGCAGAGACTACGGAACTACCCGTTTTCACAAAGGTAAATGTGTTTCTTTCTCTGAGCCACCTGAACACTCTACAACCTTCTGTTTATTGTGATATACAGAACCACCACACACTGTATGGACCACAGTAGACCCAAGTCCGTTTTGTTCACAGCTGTACTCAGACAACTACATTAGAGTAGAGACTACAAATGAATTTGTTCCAGAAAGTCGTCTCATCCGCTTCACGCGGTATCTATTCTGACCGGTATATTTCTCATCTTCATCTTCTCTTCCATGTCCTCCTTCCCTCACTCCCGCTGCTCTCTCTAGTAGTGGAGATGGTGAGAGATGGAGATGGTGACAGCTCACCGATGGCTCTATTTACAGAATAAGGCTCTGAGAGGAGAGTGTTAATGGCAACATTTGAAGAGCGTCGGCAATAAAAAACTCTTGACGCTTGGTCTCGCACATGTGACAGAGAGCCATTTCCTCCATCTCTATGAGAATGAGATATTGGATAGTTTTATTTGCACTGTGGGGGCTAGAGTCTTGTGGGCTAAAAATTGGAATCGCCCAAAGAAATAGGTATCATCCGGGTTTGAAGTTGTGTGCCGAGCGCTAGCCTAGCTCCCCCGCGCAACATACTTTATAGGAGAGGGAAGTCAACACAGAGATGGTGTAGTTGAATGCATTGAGTTCAATGCACTCTAGTCTGGCTACAGATTCTTTCCCAGGGCAGTAGCAGCTGTACAGTCTCTCCCCATAGACTAATACATCTACAGGCCAAACACATGGTCTCTCACTATAGACTAATACATCTACAGGCCAAACACATGGTTTCTCCCCATAGACTAATATATCTACAGGCCAAACACATGGTCTCTCACTATAGACTAATACATCTACAGGCCAAACACATGGTCTCTCCCCATAGGCTAATACATCTACAGGCCAAACACATGGTCTCTCACTATAGACTAATACATCTACAGGCCAAACACATGGTCTCTCACTATAGACTAATACATCTACAGGCCAAACACATGGTCTCTCACTATAGACTAATACATCTACAGGCCAAACACATGGTCTCTCACTATAGACTAATACATCTACAGGCCAAACACATGGTTTCTCCCCATAGACTAATACATCTACAGGTCAAACACATGGTCTCTCCCCATAGG
Organism: Oncorhynchus mykiss; assembly: GCF_013265735.2. NCBI lineage: Eukaryota > Metazoa > Chordata > Actinopteri > Salmoniformes > Salmonidae > Oncorhynchus > Oncorhynchus mykiss. The sequence continues at coordinate 21,391,287 of NC_048579.1, forward strand.
CTAATACATCTACAGGTCAAACACATGGTCTCTCCCCATAGGCTAATACATCTACAGGTCAAACACATGGTCTCTCCCCATAGGCTAATACATCTACAGGTCAAACACATGGTCTCTCCCCATAGACTAATACATCTACAGGCCAAACGCATGGTCTCTCACTATAGACTAATACATCTACAGGCCAAACACATGGTCTCTCACTATAGACTAATACATCTACAGGCCAAACACATGGTCTCTCACTATAGACTAATACATCTACAGGTCAAACACATGGTCTCTCCCCATAGACGAATGCATCTACAGGCCAAACACATGGTCTCTCCCCATAGACTAATACATCTACAGGCCAAACACATGGTCTCTCCCCATAGACTAATACATCTACAGGCCAAACACATGGTCTCTCCCCATAGACTAATACATCTACAGGCCAAACACATGGTCTCTCCCCATAGACTAATACATCTACAGGCCAAACACATGGTCTCTCCCCATAGACTAATACATCTACAGGCCAAACACATGGTCTCTCCCCATAGACTAATACATCTACAGGCCAAACACATGGTCTCTCCCCATAGACTAATACATCTACAGGCCAAACACATGGTCTCTCCCCATAGACTAATATATCTACAGTCCAAACACATGGTCTCTCCCCATAGGCTAATACATCTACAGGCCAAACACATGGTCTCTCCCCATAGGCTAATACATCTACAGGTCAAACACATGGTCTCTCCCCATAGACGAATACATCTACAGGCCAAACACATGGTCTCTCCCCATAGGCTAATACATCTACAGTCCAAACACATGGTCTCTCCCCATAGACTAATACATCTACAGGCCAAACACATGGTCTCTCCCCATAGACTAATATATCTACAGGCCAAACACATGGTCTCTCCCCATAGACTAATATATCTACAGGCCAAACACATGGTCTCTCCCCATAGACTAATACATCTACAGGCCAAACACATGGTCTCTCCCCATAGGCTAATACATCTACAGGCCAAACACATGCTCACTCCCTAGAAGCTAACAAAGTTAACCCACACAAACCCGCTGGATCCTGGCTCTGATCAGAAAAATGGTATGGTATCCCTGAGGGATAACTCACCTCCTGAGCCACGATCGACGAGATGCGCACCGCCCGCTTGACGCGGGCGTTCCTTGCCCCCGCCGCCCCCTCCTGGGGGATGCTGTCACGCCCGCTCAGCGACATCTCGGATCCCCAGGCAGCAAACGACCCCCGGGGGCCATCCCCCCCGCCGCCACGGCCCCCCAGGCTACCGTCGGACCCCCGTGCTTCTGCCACTCCGTCAGCCGTCCCTAAGTCCGGGTCCCCCCACCCTCCACCTCCAGCAGCAGCACTCAGTCTGCGAGCCAGGGGCCTGATGGGTTAAAGAGACCACAGCACCACTCCAATAGAGGGTTTACAGTAGACCCAGCCAACTCAAAGTGCTGCAGCTCTCCTCTCTTCTCTCTCTGTTCGTGACTCTGCTGGAACTCTCCCTCTGCTCTTGGGTTCCTCCCATCTCTCTCTCTCTCTCTCTCTCTCTCTACTGCCAAAAGAGAAGTGAGATCTGCAGGTGCTCTCCCTGTCTGTCTGTCTCTGTCTTTCTCTTTGTTATCAGATTATCTTCTATACTTTATGGTAACAGTTGCTGCCTGTGAAACACTTGTGGTCTTCCTAATTTCTCCTCTCTCTTACGTGTACCTCTACCTTCCACTATAACTCTCATTGTCCCTATCTCTATCTTTCTCCCTCTTTTCGCTCTCTCTCCCCCCTCTTATATCCTTCCTCCCTCTCTGACGCTCTCTCTCTTTCGTTCCCTCCCCTCTGTGGAGATCCTCCTCCGGATCAGCTGTAATTGCTGCTGTCTGTCACAGCCCTCTTCCTCTCTCCCCTCTTCACCCCCCTCTCCCCCCCTTCACCACTGGCTGCAGGACTTTATTCATTTTCTCTCACCCACTCAACAAACACGATTGTGTACCTCCATCTCTCTAGCAACCTTTCGCACACACACGTACGTGATGAGTGGCCAGCTACTCAAACGGACCGTAATACTATAGACCAGGGTTTCCCAACTTCTTTTGTAGAGCTCCAAGGGATTTTAATTTGGGAAATCCGTTCCCAAGTATTTCCACGCATTTCTGAGAGACACGTGAACGTATACAAATGTAAGCGAGGCTTGAAATTATTATGTTTCAGTCAAATATTATATCTGTTTGTGCTTCTTGTGGTCAATTTGCGGTCTACAAATGATTTGTAATTATGTTCCGTCCCCCTGACAGTCCGGTCATCTAGTTGATGATCCCTGCTATAGACCCTATCATAGCTGGGTAAAAGGGTTATTCAGTTTTATTTTCACTTCAGTTAGGGACTCTCATTGGTATGCCACTCTCATATGTAAATATTTGGACTTTGTATGTGATTGAATGTATGGCACACAGTGCCCATGACACTTTATTCCTGCTCTGCAGGCCTTGTCTACCAATAGACGTCCACAATGGAGACTAGTCTTTTGACTTCTTTTATATGTACAGGATCCTCTGTCTTTTTTGGTAATATCTGTTGCCTGGCGTAACATATTTATGTCTTTTAAATGGTCAAATCAAGTGATTGTGTCTTCAAAATGGCGTGACTTCTTCGCACAATGCTGCTCTACGCAGCCGCTTGCGTCAGTACAAGCAATCGTCATTTTGTCTGATGCAATAGGCGTTTGCAGTGCTATTGTTAATATCGATTGGTTTCCTGCTGTCTAATGACATAACCTGCTTACTGCCCTACTTTACAGGATTCACTACGGTATCACTGTCTGACCCATAAAGGATGTAAACATACATTCTCTCCTCTGTTTTTCTGCAGATAAGATGACACACTCAGCCCTATCGAATACACAGTGGGATATGGGTCAAGGTGCACTTCCTAAGGCTTCCACTAGATGTCAACCATCTTTAGAAACTTGAATGAGGCTTCTACTGTGAAGTGGGTGAAGTGAAGTGTCACAGCTTCATGATGCGCGGTCAAGAGAGAGTTAGCTCTCGTTCCATGGCTTTTCTACAGACAATGGAATTCTCCGGTTGGAACATTATTTAACTTTTATGATAAAAACATCATAAGGATTGATTCTATACTTAGTTTGACAAGTTTCTTCGACCTGTAATATAACTTTCTGAACGTTTCGTCCGACTGGACCAGATCGCGTTTTGGGATATGTTTACCAAACGCCCTAACAAAAGAAGCTATTGGACATAAATGGACATAAATGATGGACATTATCGAACAAAACAAGCATTTATTGTGGAACTGTGATTCCTGGGAGTGCATTCTGATGAAGATCATCAAAGGTAAGTGAATATTTATAATGCTATTTATGAATAATGTTGACTACCCAACATGGCAAATATTTCTCTGGCTGGTTTGGGCTCTGAGCGCCGTACTCAGATTATGCTTTTTCCGTAAAGTTCTTTTGAAATCTGACACAGAGGTTGTATTAAGGAGAAATGTATCTAAAGTTCCATGCATAACACTAGAATTTTCATCAACATTCCTAATGAGTATTTCTGTGAATTCATGTGGCTCTCTGCACGATCACCGCATGTTTTAGAACTACTGAACGTAACGCGACAATGTAAAATTAGATTTTTTGATATCATTCCATCAACAAAAAGTTTGTCCCCTTTTAAAGGCTTTGTTTCAACCCTGAACCTCTCAAACCACCTATTCTCCCCCTCCCTCCAGCTGTGTCAGTTCCCAATACACTGACAGCTCATCACTCCTCCATCCTTCTAATTTATTTATTCCACTCCTCAAGCCCGCATCATAAATAACAGCACAACATCCCCACACTGCCACCCGCGCAGCATCCTAGGCGATTGATTGAGCCAATGGCAGCATCAGAACAGTGATGGGAGATAAGGTGTAGATTATAAAGGGAGGCTTTAGGTTACGATGTGAGGTCATCATACACTGTGGATGGCTCATTACTGTAGAGATGAAGGAGTGTATCGATTGCTGGAGAGCCATCATCATACGTCGGCCATGATGGATTCACTCATATTACACTGGTGGAGAAACTATCATTGATGATCACTCATGACTAAGTGCACAGATAAATGTAGTCACATAGAGAATATGTGCCTTCAGAAAGTAATCATCCCCCGTGACTTATTTCACATTTTGTTGTGTTACAATTCAAAATGGATAACTTTGATTTTTTTTTACTTACCCATCTACACACAATAGCCCATAATGACAAAGTGAAAAAATGTATTGAAAATGAAATATCTCATTTACAAAAGTATTCACACCTCTGATTCAATACATGTTAGAATCACCTTAGGCAGCGATTACAGCTGTGAGTATTTATGGGCAAGTCTCTATAAGCTTTGTACACCTGGATTGTACAATATTTAAAAAAATCTTCAAGCTCTGTCAAGTTGGTTGTTGATCATTGCTAGACAGCCATTAGATTTTGCCATAGATTTTCAAGCCGATTTAAGTAAAACTGCTATTTCTATGACATAGACTGCCCAAGTGAATCCAGTTGAAAGCTATGATCCCTTATTGATGTCACTTCAATCAGTGTAGACGAAGGGGAGGAGACAGGTTAAAGAAAGGATTTTAAAGTCTTGAGACAAGTGAGACATGGATTGTGTGTGTAAGTGTGCCTTTCAGAAGGTGAACGGGCAAGACAAACGATTAAAGTGCCTTACTTTATTGTCCCCATGGGGAAATGTTGTTGCAGTTTCATGTACACGTTTAAAGTGGCGTTTAAATGTAAAACAAATTGACAATACAACTTCATAACAGTTACATTCCAATAAGAAGAGACTAGCCTGCTGGCCTTACTGGGTCAATAGGAACATTAGCCTGCTGGCCTTACTGGGTCAATAGGAACATTAGCCTGCTGGCCTTACTGGGTCAATAGGAACATTAGCATGAGCTATTTAAGAGGGATATCACACCTGGCACAAATGATTGTCTAGTTCTGTTTTTGCTGCCGAGGGGTGCCCTATACCCGCACCCAGAGGGGACTAGTTCAAAGTCTGGGTACAGGGGGTGGCTTCTACACCTGCATTGCTTGCTGTTTGGGGTTTTAGGCTGCGTTTCTGTACAGCACTTTGAGATATCAGCTGATTTACGAAGGGCTATATAAATCTATTTGATTTGATTTGATTTGGCTTGGGTCTAAAATTATTTTGTGAGCCTTGCAGAGGGCCCTGACCTTAAAGATCTCATCCAGGCCTGTCTGCTTGACTCCAAGTACCTTACTTGCTGTGATAATCCTTGTCAGCATATTTCTCTGACTGACAGTGGCATTGTCAAACCAACAAACGATACAAACAGTTTAAATACTCTCAATTAAAGATTTGTAAAACAGAGTCAGTATAGTACAGTCAACATTAAAAGATCCCAGCCTTTTGAGAAAGTACAGTCTCTGTTGACTCTTTTAGTAGATCAGGTCTGTGCATTTACTCCACTGAAGTTTATTGTCCAAGATATTTGTATTCCTCTACAATCTCTATGTTCTGAACTCTGATAGATGTTGCAGAGGTAGGTGTTGTACGCTTCCTGAAGTCAATGCACGTATCTTTGGTGTTGTTGGTATTGAGGACCAAGTGTGATTTGTCACACCACACAACAAAGTCATTTAGGAACTGGCCATGGTGTTCCTCGTCATCATGTAACAGGCAGATCAAGGCAGTGTCATCAGCAAACTTAACGAGGTGTCTGTCAGAATGGGAACTAGTACAACGTGGCGTGGTAGTAGGTGCAAAGGCGCACCGGTTGAGTGTGTCAAGAACTGCAACGCTGTTGGATTTTTCACGCTCAACAGTTTCCCGTGTGTATCAAGGACATCCAGCCAACTTGACACAACTGTGGGAAGCATTGGAGTCAACATGGGCCAGCATCCCTGTTGAATGCGTTCGACACCTTGTGGAGTCCACGCCCCGACAAATTGAGGCTGTTCTGAGTGCAAAAGGGGGTGCCATTCCATATTAGGAAGCTGTTCGTAATGTTTTGTACACTCAGTGTATATTTGTTTTAGGTTATTGCCCTGCTGAAAGGTGCATTTGTCTCCCAATGTCTGTTGGAAAGCAGACTGAACCAGGTTTTAATCTAGTGCTTAGCTCTATTCATTTTCTTTTTATCCTAAAACCTCCTTAGTCCTTGCCAATGACAAGCATACCCATAACATGATGTAGCTACCACCATGCTTGAAAATATGAAGAGTGGTACTCAGTAATGTGTTGTGTTGGTTCTTTTTTAACCCATCTACCATTAGGTGCCCTTTATGCAAGGCATTGGAAAACCTCCCTGGTGTTTGTGGTTGAATCTGTGTTTGATATTCACTGCTCGACTGGTAACGTACAGATAATTGAATATGTGGTGTACAAATGAGGTAGTCATTCAAAAATCATATTAAACACTATTATTGCACAGAGTGAGCTTATGCAACTTATTATGTGACTTGTTAAGCACATTTTTTTACTCCTGAACTTATTTAGACTTGCCATAACAAAGGGGTTGAATACTTGTTGACTCAAGACCTTTCAGCTTTTAATTTTTCATGAATTTGTAAACATAAAAACATAATTCCACTGACATTATGGAGTATTGTGTGTAGGCCTGTGACACAAAATCTCAATTTATGTCACGGCTGATGAAAGGAGCGGCCCAAGGTGCAGCGTGGTGAGCGTACATGTTCTTTAATAAAGAAAAAGACGCCGAACAAAACAAAACAAAACAAAACAACACACACTACAAAACAAAACTGCTGACGCTTAAGGCTAAGTGCCATAAAGAAAGTCAACTTCCCACAAACACAGGTGGGAAAAAGGGTACCTATGTATGGATCCCAATCAGAGACAACGATAGACAGCTGTCCCTGATTGAGAACCACACCCAGCCAAAACATAGAGATAGAAACACAAAACATAGAAATGCCCACCCCAACTCACGCCCTGACCAAACCAAAATAGAGACATAAAAAAAAGATCTCCAAGGTCAGGGAGTGACAATTTAATCCATTTTAAATTCAGGTTGAAACACAACAAAATGTGGGAAAATTCAAGGGGTGTGAATAGTTTTTGAAGGCACTGTATGTCTCTAGATTTAGACTCTTATTTATACAGTTTACTCTTATTCATTCAAATATATTATTTTGAGCTACAGTATTGACAATCAGCCACATGCTTCATGCTTATCAGGAGTGGACTGTATTCTGAAAGGCTTGCTGTACTGTGACGTTTTGAGCTGCAATAACGTTCTATTAGTTTATGGCTACAGTAATGAGGACGTCGTGGTCCTAAAATGCTGCTGAAAGGTTGTTATGAGGTCTGGGCTAAAAGGATGTTATGAGGTCTGGGCTAAAAGGTTGTTATGAGGTCTGGGCTAAAAGGCTGTTATGAGGTCTGGGCTAAAAGGTTGTTATGAGGTCTGGGCTAAAATGTTGTTATGAGGTCTGGACTAAAAGGTTGTTATGAGGTCTGGGCTAAAAGGTTGTTATGAGGTCTGGGCTAAAAGGTTGTTATGAGGTCTGGGCTAAAATGTTGTTATGAGGTCTGGGCTAAAAGGCTGTTATGAGGTCTGGGCTAAAAGGTTGTTATGAGGTCTGGGCTAAAATGTTGTTATGAGGTCTGGGCTAAAAGGTTGTTATGAGGTCTGGGCTAAAAGGTTGTTATGAGGTCTGGGCTAAAAGGTTGTTATGAGGTCTGGGCTAAAATGTTGTTATGAGGTCTGGGCTAAAAGGCTGTTATGAGGTCTGGGCTAAAAGGTTGTTATGAGGTCTGGGCTAAAATGTTGTTATGAGGTCTGGGCTAAAAGGTTGTTATGAGGTCTGGGCTAAAAGGTTGTTATGAGGTCTGGGCTAAAAGGTTGTTATGAGGTCTGGGCTAAAAGGTTGTTATGAGGTCTGGGCTAAAAGGCTGTTATGAGGTCTGGGCTAAAAGGTTGTTATGAGGTCTGGGCTAAAAGGTTGTTATGAGGTCTGGGCTAAAATGTTGTTATGAGGTCTGGGCTAAAATGTTGTTATGAGGTCTGGGCTAAAAGGTTGTTATGAGGTCTGGGCTAAAAGGTTGTTATGAGGTCTGGGCTAAAAGGTTGTTATGAGGTCTGGGCTAAAAGGTTGTTATGAGGTCTGGGCTAAAAGGTTGTTATGAGGTCTGGGCTAAAAGGTTGTTATGAGGTCTGGGCTAAAAGGTTGTTATGAGGTCTGGGCTAAAAGGTTGTTATGAGGTCTGGGCTAAAAGGATGGCATCCTTTTGTTGAATGAATTAGAATTCATGCATGTTATACTTTTCCACGACTCATTGAATACAATATTGTGACCTAGTGTGCTTTTGTTCTGTGTATATTTCCGGATGATTACATGCATAAACACAGCTCCCATGGACTTAGGTGGTCACAACACGTGAGGGGAATTAGTCCAACCATATATGCCTGTATTTGCTCTTCAAAGTATTTGGACTCCAGTCCAGTATGCTGTCCTAATATCGAGCCTGTTTTCCTAATTCTTTCCATGTTTATGTAACAGTCGTTTGATGATAAGTAACACGCTGATCAAATCATCTATTTTAATACCAAACTGAGATACATTTGAGAAACGGCAAGGGCAAGTACGGATTTATGAAAGTGTGGTTGAGAAAGCATCTAGAGCTCTAAAAGGAAAGCTGTTTTGATGAAGGGTTTTGGCCTAATTAGATCTGGGGAATAGTAAACATGAGATAATAGTGGCGGCAGGTAGCCTGGGGGTTAAGACCGCTGAGTCAGTAACCGAAAAGTCACTGGTTTGAAGCAAGGCAGTTCGGTGTTTGTAAAAATGTACTAGAATCTGTTGTTTTGATTAATGGTGCATTTTCTGTTGTTTCAGAACTGCCTTGGAAATAAGACACATGTATCGCAAGGGGGTTAATTCTACATAATAAATAGAGACCTCAAGGCACATTATGTCTGTTTGTGTGGAACATGGGATTCCTTTCCGTTAGAGAGAGGCATCTCATGCCTCTTCTGATTCTAATTATTTTGACAACAACAAGACATCTCCATGTAGAACTCAACGTCCTATTTCTACTTGCCTATAGCAACCCAAAGTGTGACGTCTGCTTCGAGGAATTCTCATTCATTTCCCCCATATTAATGTGCAAATCGGCGTATTTTAAAAAGTACACCACATATCTTTATAGTTTGTCAATTATGTAATCAATTGTTTTAATGTTTCAGTGTCTGTATGGGTATATCGAACATACTGTCGTCGGCTTATCCTTTCAGTTGATCTCCAGTCAACTCATTCCTCATATCTTCATGAGAGCACATGTGTGACGAGTTGCTCTTTCAAATGTTTAACCGTAATGGATATGTGGCATATAATTTGTTATAATTTGCCCTCGCTTGCACCTCCCTCCAGCCACCCCACCGTCTCAGTCCAGGGGGAAGCTGCTCTTTAGTTTTAATACAGGTTGCCAGGCCGAATAAATTCATCTTTAAATCGCAGAGATTACATTGGGTCCCCTGTCTACTTTTTCCAATTACCCAGAAGCCTTGGCCTCTATCTCGAGGTAGCGGAGAGGAACAGACTTATTAGTGACTAATGTCGTTATAATGTTATTATAACACACTACACAGTAGCCAGACCCCCCCCCCCCCCAACTCCCTCTGAATAATGGAGACTGACCAAACAATGACAGAGATAGGAGGAGAGCTTGAAGTTGACTTGCCAGACTGCAAGATGCCATTGCATTAGTACAGGACTTTTTGTCCGCATGGGATCCTCATCTGATGTACTGTAGTTGATTCACCAGGGATGACGGCTTCGATTCTGGTAAGCCTGTGTAGGTCACTCGACGACCTCACTTCCTGTGGATAAATCCCGGGGTTAAGAACTCCCCGGTGTGGCCGTTAGATAAACGCTGCGCTCGGCCCGTAGCCAATCACGACGGGGCAAAGAGTGTCTGTTAATCTGAAGGAGTGATTATGGCTGGGAAGAACAAAACAGGGCCTTGATTGATTTTAGAGATCACTGAGTGTTACTGGCCCTCCGATCTACGCCGTCCCTTACACATCTATACGGCCTCCTCGGTCCGACACTAAGGGAATGATTTTCTCTGCTGGATCTCTTCATTTCCTCGAATGAAATTCTATTTGAAACTGAATATTATGATGCAGCTGAGAGCATCCTCCTCACAGCATGTGGTCAACGAGAGTAAAGCTTTCTAGGGGAAAACATACCTTTTCCGAATGTTGGCTTTATAAGGTCTGGTCGTGCCGTGTGACCAAATATGGCAGCTCAATGTGGTAAACAATTCCTAATTTCCTATCATCAAAAGGAATATTACGTGGATAAACATTCTGAAACTGGATAAGACAGACAGACAGACACTGGTTTCTCTTCATGAACCACAGAACCAAGCCCCTCCTCCTAGCTTATTCTCTCTATTCTCCAAAGGACCCATCCTGCAGCTGCAGACGTGGGAGGATGCAGCGCTGCAGCCGGCTCTTCCCAGTATGTGTCAGCCAGCACTATCACGTCCCCCTGTTACAAGGCCATCGGATTCTCAGCCAACGTCAGCGTTGGACATTCTCTCCCGAGGCGGCCACAGCTGTTCCTACCCCACCACGGTTCCCTCAGAACAATGAGCCCGGCGGCCATTTTTAATTAGCTACCCGGCTCAGAAAATGGGTAGATCTCGCCACAGCTTGTCGTCCTGTCCTCTTTGACAATGGGGTATCATTCTAGTATGCTGCAAACACACACAGGTGGGCGCACAGGTGGATATGTATGTGAGGGCGTGACCTGGCGCTCACGCCTCCACGCCCTGTTAGACCTCTGCGTTGCACATAATACGTTGTAAAGGACACCAATGCTGTAGGCAGGTCTCTGATGGACGCTGTAATACGAACATACAACGAGATCCTGCATAACAAAGCCTGGATGACATAATAGAATCCTAATTATATAATGGAGTCATAAAAGTCCACAGGCTACTGGTGTTGGTGGCAGTCAGTCCGTCAATCAGCCAGAAGAACAGAAGAAGAGACTGGAGGAGGGGATGGATCCTCTGGGGGCTTGGTGACTGCTGCCTGTATGTGGGACACTGACACAGCCATTATGGGATGACAGAGGTCTTCGCCTGAGTGCTGATCTAGGATCAGGTTACCCAGGTTCATATATATATAATTATGATCTAAAAGGCTAAACTGGTCCTAGATCAGCACACCTACTTTTTGTGCCACTTTGTGTATCCTGGCCCTGGTGTTCTAATGTCACTAGCTGCCTTATCTGACAGCTCAGCCCACACAAGGCAAGGCCAGGGTCAATGTGTCCAGGCTGGGAGGTAGGATAAGAAAGACACTGAATCACAAAAAGAAGGGAAGCTATCAGAAAGACTGCCTGTCCAATGCACCCCGTATGAAATATAAACCAAGGCCTACTATCATTATGAAGACAAATCCACAAACCAGTGGCACACAGACAGTATATTGTGTTTCATCGGGCAAATATTGACCATCGTCTCTAGGTAGTCGATTCTGGTCTTATATCCTGTAAGGGTTGAGCACAGAGAATGTTCCATGCACTGAAACTGGTAGATACTAATGATCATATTTTCTCACAGACAGCCAAGGAGATTGATACAGAACAGGGAGGATGTGCCCAGGGTCCACTGACTGTGTGAGAAAACTCTGCATAATGTGGATTTCTTTCAGGACAACAATTAAGATTTGATGACACAATTTCCTTTATGGTGTCAGAGAAGCCACCGTTGATGCTGTCACGTTCTGACCTTAGTTCCTTTATTATGCCTTTGTGTTAGTTTGGTCAGGGCATGAGTTGGGGTGGGTAGTCTATGTTCTTTTTTCTATGTTGTATTTCTGTGTTTGGCCTGGTATGGTTCTCAATCAGAGGCAGGTGTCGTTCGTTGTCTTTGATTGAGAATCATACTTAGGTAGCCTGTTTTCCCCATTTTGGTTGTGGGTGATTGTTTTCTGTCTCTTCACCAGACAGAACTGTTTCGTTTTCGATCGTTCTCCTTGTTATTTAGTTTTTTTTTGTGTTCAGTGTTGTTAAATATCAACATGGACACGTACCACGCTGCATATTGGTCCGATCCTTCATACTCCTCGTCAGAGGAAGACGAATATCGTTACAGATGCTGATTAAATCGAAATCATGTCCTCAAACGACTTTGGATTTCTTTTATTCACTTTATTGAGGAGGAGAAGGGTCAGAAAATAAGATTTTACTGTACCGCGACACACCTGCAACGATATACAGTATATCATCTCAAACCACACCGTTTGGCAGGGGGCGAATTTGCTTTACAGCAGGTAAATTAAACTCCATTATCTGTTCTTCCCAGAAAGCTGTAACAAATATGTGAGTGTACAAAACATTACAAAACATAATACTGAGTTGCACCACCTGTTGCCCTCAGAACAGCCTCAATTCGTCGGGGCATGGGCTCTACAAGGTGTTGAAAGTGTTCCACAAGGATGATGGCTCATGTTGACTAATGTTCCCCACAGTTGTGTCAAGTTGGCTGGATGTCCTTTGCGTGGTGGACCATTCTTCATACACATGGGAAACTGTTGACCGTGAAAAACCCAGCAGCGTTGCAGTTCTTGACACACTCAAACAGGTGCGCCTGGCACCTACTACCATACCCCGTTCAAAGGCACTTACATATTTTGTCTTGCCCATTCACCCTCTGAATGGCACACATACACAATCCATATCTCAAGGCTTAAAAAGCATTCTTTAATCTGTCTCCTCCCCTTCATCTACACTGATTGAAGTGAATTTAACATCAGGTGACATCAATAAGGGATCATAGCTTTCACCTGGATTCACCTGGTCAGTCTGTGTCACGGCAAGAGTTCCTAATGTTTTGTACACTCAGTGTATAACACATACTCGAGTTTCTAGATATCATCATGGAAAGCAAACCACTGCTAAAATTTGATTCTGCTACATTTCTCTCTGTGTCTAAAAACCTGCACAGCACGCTTTCACATTGCATATGGGTTTTCACACAAAGCCCGACAGAGAGGCAGACCGAGTGGCAGACAGAGAGACGGCCTCGCCAGGTGAGAGTAAACTGAGCAGCGTGTTATTCCCGCCTCCCGTCGCCTCCCTTCTCCTGCACGGATAACAAATTACACCATTACCTCTCCTCTCCCAGGCTCAGCACGCTGCCCCATTTATTGCAGGGAGGGAGGAGTGCTGAGCCTGGGAGCTCTACTCTGGGACTGTCTCTCTCATGGAGAGGTAGAGGAGTGGAGGGAGATAACACCTGCATCTTCACAGGCACATCAGGCGTATGATGGCCTTAAGCAACATTATGGACAAAATGTTAAAATCCTGTTACTGCAGGATTACTCTGCTGTGACAATAGTGGTTGAATTAAGATCTTGCATCTATCTGTATGTTATTTGACAAAATTCTCTCTGATGCCAATGTCAACTTTTCCCCCTGAGATTCAATGCTTAACTTGCCCAAGTCTTGCATGGAGTTGCGTATGTACTGTACTTTGCCAAAGTGATATGTCGAGTGCAGCCTTGAAAATCATTCACAAGCACTATCGCCCTCCAAGAGAACTATTTAAGGCCTGCGCTGACTGGAGAGACCAGTCTTCAGCCAGGAATACGTATCATGCCTGGAGAGACCAGTTTCAGTCGGGAATACGTATCATGCCCGGAGAGACCAGTTTCAGTCAGGAAAATGTATCATGCCTGGAGAGACCAGTCTTCAGCCAGGAAAATGTATCATGCCCGGAGAGACCAGTCTTCAGCCAGGAATACGTATCATGCCTGGAGAGACCAGTTTCAGTCAGGAAAATGTATCATGCCTGGAGAGACCAGTCTTCAGCCAGGAAAATGTATCATGCCTGGAGATGCCAGTCTTCAGCCAGGAAAATGTATCATGCCTGGAGAGACCAGTCTTCAGCCAGGAATACGTATCATGCCTGGAGAGACCAGTTTCAGTCAGGAAAATGTATCATGCCTGGAGAGACCAGTCTTCAGCCAGGAAAATGTATCATGCCTGGAGATGCCAGTCTTCAGCCAGGAAAATGTATCATGCCTGGACAGACCAGTCTTCAGCCAGGAATACGTATCATGCCTGGAGAGACCAGTCTTCAGCCAGGAAAGCGTATCATGCCTGGAGAGACCAGTCTTCAGCCAGGAAAATGTATCATGCCTGGAGAGACCAGTTTCAGCCAGGAAAGCGTATCATGCCTGGAGAGACCAGTCTTCAGCCAGGAAAATGTATCATGCCTGGAGAGACCAGTCTTCAGCCAGGAAAATGTATCATGCCTGGAGAGACCAGTCTTCAGCCAGGAAAATGTATCATGCCTGGAGAGACCAGTTTCAGTCAGGAAAATGTATCATGCCTGGAGAGACCAGTCTTCTGCCAGGAAAGCATATCATGCCTGGAGAGACCAGTCTTCAGTCAGGAAAGCGTATCATGCTTGGAGAGACCAGTCTTCAGCCAGGAATACGTATCATGCCTGGAGAGACCAGTCTTCAGCCAGGAAAGCGTATCATGCCTGGAGAGACCAGTCTTCAGTCAGGAAAGCGTATCATGCCTGGAGAGAGAGTATTAGGGGGAGTTGTGTCGAAAGAGAAGTGATACCACAAGGCACTCAAGGTGAGACAAAGGACGCCCCACCCCTCAGTATCCCTCCGCCTCCAATGACGTCCGTGCCAGAACGAGAGCCAGATAAGAGGTCCCTGGGAGACGGATGGTCTGCTATATCCAGGGATGGAGGGTTGGAGGGATAATGCCAGGGCCGGAGGGGGGTGAAGGATAGAGCAGGACGACCTTGTGTTCCTCATGCACTGCCCAAAGCTCCCAAAAGTTCATGGTTGCTTGTGTGTGGGGGTAAATTGAGTGCCTGGACTTGCTAATGTAACACCAGTCTGTGTGTGTGTGTGTTCTAGAGGGGTCAGTGACGTTAATGAGCCCATTGAGTGTAGCAAAGTATTGCCGGTTTGACGCAAATAACGAGCTCCACCTCTAGCCACCTCCCACCTCTCATCACTGTGGCAAATGGCATTGTGATGACTCACCGGTCTTATTAGCGATTGACGCTCCCCGGACGACGCAACGAGGTAATCTAGTTACCGAGAGGTAGAATTTATCACACTTCAGAACCGGGCCAAACCCTTACTGGCAAGATTTATCACGTGCCTTAACCGGGCCAAACCCTTACTAGCAAATCCTTCATTAATGAACAGCTTCCTTATTCATCATCAAACTGCTTAAATTAGATTAGGAGTAAGATTCTCCAGGGATGAAAACAGACAGTGTGTGTGTGTGTACAGTTTTGAAGGGGGCAGACTGGGTGATGTACATGCCCTCTGGGTGCTCTGAGGGAAGTGACATGTACATTTAGGAAAGTAATATGCCTCTGGAGGTTAAAGTTGAAATGGAACTATAATCATATTCAAGTGGCTGTGATTGCGTTTCACATAACAATCACTTAATGAGTCCATTATGTAATGTTAAGAAAATATGTAAATTACTCCAATAACATATGGTGCTGCAGAATAAACAAACCAGACATGCTGACGCACTTTATTTCCTCATTACCATCATATCTACATTTCTGAATCATCATTGTGAAACTGCACTTTTTTCAGAATATCTACAGTATACTACAGTAACACCTCGAGTGACAGGGGAAATTGCTTCCTAAACACTATGGCCATTTCCTTGAACAAATCTCAACAGGGGGTAGAGACATCATCGGTGGGCTTGCTCCCCAGGCGAGTCACATCGGATGGTGCTTCGCACCTCTCTGTTGGTGGAAGTGACCTTTCTCAACCCCTCACAAAGACAGGGGAGAAAGACGCACGCTGAGAGAGCGAAAAGGTTTTGAAGGTTGAGGCACTTGCTCTTTAAATGGCAAAACGGTGGTGGCTTTTGAATGACCATTTAAACCGTTAAGTTCTGTAACCTCTCGTCACTACCTTAAGTCAAACCTGTCCCAGGGTGGTGTCTTTATTTGCACAAAATGGGACACAGGTTTCTAAAGCACTTAGACCAAACTGCCAAAAAATGATCTATATGCTATTATTTCTTCATATTCTGAATACATTTAGTGTTTTACAGAATCAAGCTCAAAGTCAATAGTGAGACTAGCCCAGTGTCCTTCACCTGGGTTGGCTCGTTCTCAGAGAGGGGTTGGTGTGCCTCAGGAGATATAATTACGGCTAATGGCTAACGCAAACATTCAACCGCGGCTAATCTCTAATGTATCTTTCTATTGACTAACAACAGCGGCGGTGATAGCATGCTCACTGGGCTGCACAGAGTGATAAATGAAGAGCCTGCATATCGATATGAAAAACAAATGAAGCATCCCAATGGGTACAGACGTCAGTTCCAAGTCTATTTTTGATTGACCTTTGGTTGTGTTGTCAACTAACGGGAATTCAACGTAAAATCAACCAAAAATGTCCACATCTCATTGGATTTAGGAGAAGAAAAGATGAAATTCCCCTACGTTGATTACTTCTTGCAAATCCAATCAATTTTAAACATTGCTTCAACGTCGTCACCTTGTATTTTTTTGTTGAAATAACGTGGAAACAACGTTGATTCAACCAGTTTTTGCCCAGTGGGAGTGATTATTAGTCTACAGTATCTTTATGAGGTGGTGTGAAGCAGTGTCCTTCTGGGGAGATTCCCCTTATTGGCTAACTTGCTAGCAGCCAGTCCGCAAAGCACAGTCAAATACAGGACTTTCATGGCATCAACAGGAAGTTGCATCAAGGCATTGGTGTCATTTCAGGACCACCAATGTATAAGCTAGCACATTGTATTATACCACGAGGCCTGTTTGGTCTGTAACCTCTCTAACCGTTAGAGCTTATCAGGGTCGGTCAAGAAATTGCACTCGAATCAAGGTGTACATTTTTGGGAGAACCACAGCATCACCCCAATTAATTATTCCACAAAGTACTTCCTGTGCATCCAGTGACATGGAAGTTCAACCAGAGATCTGTATATAATGATGAGATGCTCCTGTCTCCGCCATAACAATGGGAGTTGTTGTCCCAAAGGCCCATAAAAACCCAAGTAAGCCCTTAGAAACGCATTGGGCTTATTTTGGTCATGTTTTGGAGAGAGCGAAACCTCTCGCTAAGCCTCTTCCTCTCTGCGTCAACTCAAGTTAATACAGACAAACATTAGTCACTCACACTTTCTCAGCCATTTTGAGAAGTGATTAACCCCCCCTCGGCGCTAAAGATCGGAGTTGATGGGACGGAATCAACTGGATGACCAAGCGACCGCACTGACAATCCCGAAAAGGCAGATGACTCCACAGCGACTTTAACACTGAGCCGGCCAGAGAAAGCAAACAGTGTCCCGCCCCACAACACACACAGTCTCACCGCTTCATAACTAATTCAGTGTTTTTCCTGGGTCGGCACAGCTAATAAGGGTCCACTTGGATAATATGAGGTGAGAACAACCATTAAAAACACACACACTTCCAAAGGAGTCATGTCACCCCCGGGCTACGCAAATAGCCACGGTTGAGTTTAGATGGAATGCATGGCGCTGAACTGTGGCGGATGGGCGCTGCTGGGTGATGAGCCCAAATTGAGGTGACAGATAGCTGTAGACGGGTCGGTTCGAGAGGAGACATTACCAAACTGGGTCTATGACAACACCATGAGAGGGAGGAACCTGTCCTAACGCTCATCCTTAACTCTGAGTTTAAAACGCTGTTTCATGACACTGGGGCTCTAATGGGATTTCCTGTCATATGCCTAAAATTAGTCCATGTATTATATTCTGGGGTCATTAAAAGTTTCACCCTAAAAATGGTTAAAAACATAGTTCTTAAAAAAATGTCTAATTCTCAGAGCTACAGCATGAAGGCACAATTAGAGCAGTATTTCCCAATGGAAAGTCTAAGAAAGGGAGCTGGGTCCCACTTATAAGCCAGCAGAACAGAATATCTCTTTAGAATTCAGCACACATTTTGTTTTTATGTATCCATTTTATATTGCGAAGACACGTGGTGTAACCCTCCAGTAGCAGATCCAATATGACACCGTGTGCTCTCTCAGGTGTTGTGAGCAATCGTGTGTTAAGGAAGCTTGTGGGGGAACATCAATTTTCAGCAAGGAAACAAGAAACAGGAAAACAAATTGAACCATGCATTGGTTCCTCCTAGTACATTGAAGTGAACATGTATTATTAATATTCATCAAGGTGTTGATTGGTCTTCAGGGAACATAGAGTCAAATGATTTATGACTTAGCAACAACTGTAATCGCATAATCCTATTGGGCACAACGTCAATTCCCTGTGATTACGCTAGAGAAATGGCCTGTTGATGAACTCTCCCTTTGTGTCTTACTGGAAGGATGGAACATTTGTTCTTGGAATTAAATCACGTTAAACTTCCTAAAGTTGAGCCAATCGGTAACATGTTTTGGGAACCTTTCCCGCCTCATATCTGGCGAAACACAGGTCTGGTGCTGTATCTCCCAGTCACTAAAAGGTGTTCTCCACTGAACCGTATGTGTGGTGCAGTCCAGCACCGGCATCCCCCTGCTTCTCTATGCCCTGGTACGTCAGTGGAGGTCAGTTTGTAAGCTCTCTCCACTAACCTTCCTCTTAGGTGAAGTGAAGCCCTAGGCTTTTCTACAGGGATGACTTCACACCATGCTAGGTGACAGTGAGAACATACAGACAGCAGGACAGAGGGGGACGTGTGCGGTGGGCCGGGGCACGAGGAGCAGCGATTTCTTAACACCGTGCGTATGTGTGTGTCACCATCTCTCCTGTCATCTCCAGCACATTGGTCACAGTCTACCTGGCAGCTACCGCCACTGTGGCCCTTGACACAATGCAACAGAGACACTACATTTTGAAGAGACGAAAAAGGCAGACTTCTAGGACCACCAATACAGTGCACTGTACACACACTACAACTAGAGAGAAAGTACCAGCGTGCACATACACCTTCACTGGAACAAATCACAACCTTCACTGATGTCTCTGTCCGGCTAGAAGGTGTTCTCTGCAAGGAAGTAGGACGATCAGAACACACACAGGAAGTGAGCTGGACTCAACAGAGAGTCCATGCACTGAGTGAATGCTATAAGGTAACCAGCAACGGCAAACAAAGAAGAGAGTCTTGTGTGTGAATTTTACTTTTAAGAAGACACTCGAAAACAAAAACAATATCCACTTCATAAAAAACTATACTGTCTACTCTGCAAAAGTATTATAAAAAATGGTTTGCTTGCAACCCAGCTCCATCTGTTTGTGTGATGTGTTACAGTAGACTCTTAGAAATAAAGGTGCTATCTATAACCTAAAAGGGTTCTTCGGCTGTCCTCATAGGAGGACCCTGATAAAAGAGTTGAGTTACAGTACCCTTTCCACAGAGGGTTCTATGTGGAACTTAAAAGGGTTCTCCAATGGGGGCAGCCGAAAAAGCCTTTTCGAACCCTTTTTTCGAGTATAGGACAGGAGAACTCATCACTAGGTACCCTACAGTACACACTGCTCCAGTCTCTTCTAGTTTAGTGTGAGTCTTGAGGCACAGTGGGGCTCTGTTGATATTTACAGTTTTATTTCCAGCAGGCCCAGAGTCGTCTATGGGGTTAGGGATAATGACTGTGTTTTAAATGGCAGCCTTGGCAGTCTATTCCCCCAGGTAGCCCCTCAGATGCCCTCACAGCAGACAGAGGCTCTTCTCCGGGGCCCTCGTGTGGTTTCCAGGGGCCCCAGGAGGGATTCTGTGTCTGTGGGTCTTTGTGAGGAAGGGAGCTGCCTGGGTGTACAGTACTGTAGGGTAACGATGGACGTGCTATTCACAAAAGCAGACTTAACCTTTGGAATGATTGAGACAGAGGGTTTGGTGTGAATGGGAATTTAATACAAAAAGAGTGTGTGTGTGTGTGTGTGTGTGTGTGTGTGTGTGTGTGTGTGTGTGTGTGTGTGTGTGTGTGTGTGTGCACGCAACCTGATAAAAGTGGAGTGTACAGTATATTCACCTACAGACTGAGTGTATATCGGAGACAAGGCCAGGTAAAGGCAGTCAGGGGACCAGGCCAGGTAATGTCAGTCAGGGGACAAGACCAGGTAATGTCAGTCAGGGGACAAGGCCAAGTAAAGGCAGTCAGGGGACCAGGGCAGGTCAAGGCAGTCAGGGGACAAGGCCAGGTAAAGGCAGTCAGGGGACCAGGCCAGGTCAAGGCAGTCAGGGGACAAGGCCAGGTAAAGGCAGTCAGGGGACAAGGCCAGGTAAAGGCAGTCAGGGGACAAGGCCAGGTCAAGGCAGTCAGGGGACAAGGCCAGGTAAAGGCAGCCAGGTAAAGTCAGTCAGGGGACAAGGCCAGGTAAAGTCAGTCAGGGGACAAGGCCAGGTAAAGGCAGCCAGGGACAAGGCCAGGTAAAGTCAGTCAGGGGACAAGGCAGGGTAAAGGCAGTCAGAGGACAAGGCCAGGTAAAGTCAGTCAGGGGACAAGACCAGGTCAAGTCAGTCAGGGGACAAGGCCAGGTAAAGGCAGTCAGGGGACCAGGCCAGGTCAAGTCAGTCAGGGGACAAGACCAGGTAATGTCAGTCAGGGGAAAAGGCCAAGTAAAGGCAGTCAGGGGACCAGGCCAGGTAAAGGCAGTCAGGGGGCAAGGCCAAGTAAAGGCAGTCAGGGGACAAGGCCAGGTCCAGGCAGTCAGGGGGCAAGGCCAGGTAAAGGCAGTCAGGGGACAAGGCCAGGTAAAGGCAGCCAGGGGACAAGGCCAGGTACAGGCAGCCAGGTAAAGTCAGTCAGGGGATAAGGCAAGGTAAAGGCAGTCAGGGGACAAGGCCAGGTAAAGTCATTCAGGGGACAAGGCAAGGTAAAGGCAGTCAGGGGACAAGGCCAGGTAAAGTCATTCAGGGGACAAGGCAAGGTAAAGTCAGTCAGGGGACAAGGCCAGGTAAAGTCAGACAGGGGAGGGGACAAGGCCAGGTAAAGTCAGTCAGGGGACAAGGCCAGGTAAAGTCAGACAGGGAACAAGGCCAGGTAAAGTCAGTCAGGGGACAAGGCCAGGTAAAGGCAGTCAGGGGACCAGGCCAGGTAAAGGCAGACAGGGAACCAGGCCAGGTAAAGGCAGACAGGGAACAAGGCCAGGTAAAGTCAGTCAGGGGACAAGGCCAGGTAAAGGCAGTCAGGGGACCAGGCCAGGTAAAGGCAGTCAGGGGACAAGGCCAGGTAAAGGCAGTCAGGGGACAAGACCAGGTCAAGTCAGTCAGGGGACAAGACCAGGTCAAGTCAGTCAGGGGACAAGACCAGGTCAAGTCAGTCAGGGGACAAGACCAGGTCAAGTCAGTCAAAAATCTAATCAAATCAAATCAAATTTTATTTGTCACATACACATGGTTAGCAGATGTTAATGCGAGTGTAGCGAAATGCTTGTGCTTCTAGTTCCGACAATGCAGTAATAACCAACAAGTAATCTAGCTAACAATTCCAAAACTCCTACCTTATAGACACAAGTGTAAGGGGATAAAGAATATGTACATAAAGATATATGAATGAGTGATGGTACAGAGCGCCATTGGCAAGATACAGTAGATGGTATTGAGTGCAGTATATACATATGAGATGAGTATGTAAACAAAGTGGCATAGTTAAAGTGGCTAGTGATACATGTATTACATAAAGATGCAGTAGATGATATAGAGTACAGTATATACATATACATATGAGATGAATAATGTAGGGTATGTAAACATTATATTAGGTAGCATTGTTTAATGTGGCTAGTGATATATTTTACATCATTTCCCATCAATTCCCATTATTAATGTGGCTGGAGTTGAGTCAGTGTGTTGGCAGCAGCCACTCAATGTTAGTGGTGGCTGTTTAACAGTCTGATGGCCTTGAGATAGAAGCTGTTTTTCAGTCTCTCGGTCCCTGCTTTGATGCACCTGTACTGACCTCGCCTTCTGGATGATAGCGGGGTGAACAGGCAGTGGCTCGGGTGGTTGTTGTCCTTGATGATCTTTATGGCCTTACTGTGACATCGGGTGGTGTAGGTGTCCTGGAGGGCAGGTAGTTTGCGTTGTGCAGACCTCACTACCCTCTGGAGAGCCTTACGGTTGTGGGCGGCGCAGTTGCCGTACCAGGTGGTGATACAGCCCGACAGGATGCTCTCGATTGTGTATCTGTAGAAGTTTGTGAGTGCTTTTGGTGACAAGACGAATTTCTTCAGCCTCCTGAGGTTGAAGAGGCGCTGCTGCGCCTTCTTCACGATGCTGTCTGTGTGGGTGGACCAATTCAGTTTGTCTGTGATGTGTACGCCGAGGAACTTAAAACTTACTACCTCTGTTCTACTGTTCCATCGATGTGGATAGGGGGGTGTTCCCTCTGCTGTTTCCTGAAGTCCACAATCATCTCCTTAGTTTTCTTGACGTTGAGTGTGAGGTTATTTTCCTGACACCACACTCCGAGGGCCCTCACCTCCTCCCTGTAGGCCGTCTCGTCGTTGTTGGTAATCAAGCCTACCACTGTTGTGTCGTCCGCAAACTTGATGATTGAGTTGGAGGCGTGCGTGGCCACGCAGTCGTGGGTGAACAGGGAGTACAGGAGAGGGCTCAGAACGCACCCTTGTGGGGCCCCAGTGTTGAGGATCAGCGGGGTGGAAATGTTGTTGCCTACCCTCACCACCTGGGGGCGGCCCGTCAGGAAGTCCAGTACCCAGTTGCACAGGGCGGGGCGAGACCCAGGGTCTCGAGCTTGATGACGAGCTTGGAGGGCACTATGGTGTTAAATGCCGAGCTGTAGTCGATGAACAGCATTCTCACATAGGTATTCCTCTTGTCAGGGGACAAGGCCAGGGGACAAGGGGACAAGGCCAGGTAAAGGCGATCAGTGTAGTGATCTACAGTGATACCTGGTTCTCTCTGTCAGAGATGGAGTACCACACTGTGGCCCAGCTCCCTCCACTACCTCCCAAGATAAGTCTGTCCGCTCCCCACGCCCCCCTCTCACCTTTGATGGATTGGCCTCTCGCTGTGTCGCTGGCTGCTTCAGTGCCAAACTTGGAACTAACCATTTCCCAGTTGGGGGTTGTCAGGAATCATTGTGGATGGCAAGACAATTGGATGCACTACCAGTTGAACCGTGGGCAGCTTGCATTGCTAGACAGTTGCAGCAGACATTAACACCTACCATTCTTTCCTTCTCTACCTAGAGACAGTCCACGGGTTTAACTACTCTTTAAGCTACAGTCTGGGTCAAACAAGTTTACCGTCCTGTCATATTGAACTAGATCATCTTGGACTAACACTTCCCCCATCCCTCCCATCCACACCTGATCATAAATAAAGAGGGTCAATTACCTGCCAATCAATGATGCTTATTCTCAGAGCCAGATTTCTCCCAGATTCAATTAC
Organism: Oncorhynchus mykiss; assembly: GCF_013265735.2. Classification (NCBI taxonomy): domain Eukaryota; kingdom Metazoa; phylum Chordata; class Actinopteri; order Salmoniformes; family Salmonidae; genus Oncorhynchus; species Oncorhynchus mykiss. The sequence continues at coordinate 21,414,717 of NC_048579.1, forward strand.
CTTTCCGTGATGAGATAGGGCGGCGAGGCGCATGGCCCAGCAGGGATCTATGGTGATTAATGGGTCACCAGCAGAGAGAGGGAGGGATGGAGGGAGGTCTAGGGATGAGAGGGAGAGGTGGAGGGATAAAGAGAGTTGGATGGGATAGAGAGAGAGGGAGGGAGAGGTGGAGGGATAAAGAGAGGTGGATGGGATAGAGAGGGAGGGAGGGAGGGAGGGAGGGAGGGAGGGAGGGAGGGAGGGAGGGAGGGAGGGAGGGAGGGAGGTCTAGGGATGAGAGGGAGAGGTGGAGGGATAAAGAGAGTTGGATGGGATAGAGAGGGAGGGAGGGAGAGGTGGAGGGATAAAGAGAAGTGGATGGGATAGAGAGGGAGGGAGGGAGAGGTGGAGGGATAAAGAGAGGTGGATGGGATAGAGAGGGAGAGAGGGAGAGGTGGAGGGATAAAGAGAGGTGAATGGGATAGAGAGGGAGGGAGGGAGAGGTGGAGGGATAAAGAGAGGTGGATGGGATAGGGAGGGAGGGAGGGAGGGAGGGAGGGAGGGAGGGAGGGAGGGAGGGAGGGAGGGAGGGAGGGAGGTGGGATAGAGAAAGAGAGAGGGAGGGAGGGAGGGTGATAGAGAGAGGGGGTGAGGGAGGGAGGTCTAGGGATGAGAGGGAGAGGTGGAGGGATAAAGAGAGGTGGATGGGATAGAGAAAGTGGGAGGGAGGGAGCGAGGGAGGGAGGGAGATAGAGAGAGAGGGGGGTGAGGGAGGAGAGGGAGAGAGATAGAGAGAGAGGGGGGTGAGGGAGGAGAGGGAGAGAGATAGAGAGAGAGGGGGGTGAGGGAGGAGAGGCAAACATAGAGGGGAAGGACATGGGAGAGGTGTGGGTTGAGGACTTTACTTTTCTTTCTCTTTTTCTACCACACCTCTCTCTCTCTCCTGCATACCCTTGTTCTCCTTTAACTACACAATCCTTCTCTCGCTCCTTCCGTTCCGTTCACTTCATTTCATTCCATATCCCTCTCTCACCCTTTGTCTCCCTCAACCTATCACCCTGTCGCCCCTCTTCCTGTGCAGCTTTGCGCTGCCGTTTTCCAGGAGAGGACGTCAAAGTGCCCGCCTCCCCGAGTAGCCCTGGAAGTAAGCACTGGCCCTCCTATCGCCCCTCCCCTTCCCTCTCCTCCCTCTTCCCATCAGCCAGGCGAGAAGCTCCCTTGCCTAGGCGTATATCAGCCAGACAGCCTCTTAGCCAACGCCGCCGGAACAAACTAATGAGCAAGGCAGGGCTGGGACGGGCACAGAGCCCGCTGCGGACCCAACTCCGGAGATAGAGAGAAAGAGAGGGGCGGAAGCAGATTGGTGGCAAAGGCCATGGCTTTCGGTTGACAGGTAGGAGCAAGGGGACTAGACCCAGGTCTTAAGTCCGTACAGATCATATCACTGCAACAAGGATAAAGCGTAATATCAACAATACACATAAAGGGCCTTTTCATATGAACAGTACGCATAAAGGTGCCTTGTAATATCAAGTGTGGCGGTAACTGAGGAGGTTTGGACACAAAGGCTAAGGTTTAAGAGATACCTGAGACAAAAGCTGATACCGTCTTATCACAGTGTAGGTGAAATACCCATAACAACCATAAAATGCCTTGTAATATGAACACTTAGAAGTGCCTTGTAATATGAACACTTAGAAGTGCCTTGTAATATGAACACTTAGAAATGCCTTGTAATATGAACACTTAGAAGTGCCTTGTAATATGAACACTTAGAAGTGCCTTGTAATATGAACACTTAGAAGTGCCTTGTAATATGAACACTTAGAAGTGCCTTGTAATATGAACACTTAGAAGTGCCTTGTAATATGAACACTTAGAAGTGCCTTGTAATATGAACACTTAGAAGTGCCTTGTAATATGAACACTTAGAAGTGCCTTGTAATATGAACACTTAGAAGTGCCTTGTAATATGAACACTTAGAAGTGCCTTGTAATATGAACACTTAGAAGTGCCTTGTAATATGAACACTTAGAAGTGCCTTGTAATATGAACACTTAGAAGTGCCTTGTAATATGAACACTTAGAAGTGCCTTGTAATATGAACACTTAGAAATGCCTTGTAATATGAACACTTAGAAGTGCCTTGTAATATAAACTGCGGTCTTAAACGGACATTCTAGACAGAAAAGGCCAAAGGTTATGAGGCAGGTGAGATAAAGAAACATACTTAGACTATTGGTCTTCAGGGTTGAGCTCATTCTACAGCCTTGTACAGTCTAAATTCCGGCACTAAGCAAAAAGTTATTTGAAAGCATTAAGTTCCTACACGTGTATTATTACATGAAGAAATGTCTACATTGATACATTGGCACTACCTTTCCATTCAACCAGACCTGGCAACCCAAACTAAGACCTGGCAACCAGAACGAAGCCCTGTTCTATTGTTAGATCGCGGTCTTCTTCAGTGTTCCAATCAGTGTTCATCTCTTCTGCCTGACTGAGCTTTAAAGACAACAGCATCTGTGGTCTCAGCCAGAACACCCTGAGAGTAATATTCACACAGTCAACTCGAATTAACAGGCTGACAATGTTTTGCTCGCTCTCAACAGAGTACTGTAAAACGGTGAGCTCAGTGAAGAATTGAATAACGTTAGGAGAACCAGTTAAAACTAGTTCCAATTAATGAGGCAACTTCAACGGACTTTGAGGGTCAGAGTACGTTTTGAACCCTAACCCCCCTATCTGGACACACAGCTGTCCAGCACACCGGCTAATATCAATTAATAGCGTGTTTGGAGGGAGATAGAGATTGCAGCGATATAGATCAGATGCTTGAGAGAGAATGATTATATCGAAAGAATGATTCTATGGCTTTCCTGTGTGTGTGTGTGTGTGTGTGTGTGTGTGTGTGTGTGTGTGTGTGTGTGTGTGTGTGTGTGTGTGTGTGTGTGTGTGTGTGTGTGTGCGTGTGTGTGTGTGTGTGTATCAAATCCAATATTATTGGTCACATACATATGTTTAGCAGATGTTATTGCGGGTATTGCCAAAAGCTTGTGCTTCTAGTTCCGACATTGCAGTGATATCTAACAAGTAATATCTAACAAGTAATATCTAACAAGTAATATCTAACAATTTCACAACATATACCCAATACACACAAATCTAAGTAAAGGAATGGAATTAAGAATATATTAGTACATGGACGAGCAATGTCAGAGCGGCATAGATAAGAAACAGTAAAATATTATAGAATACATTATATATATATATATATATATATATATATATGAGATGACTAATGAAAGTTATGTAAACATCATTAAAGTGGCATTATTAAAGTGACTAGTGTTCCAATGATTTAAAGTCTGTATGTAGGCAGCAGCCTCTCTGTGTTAGTGATGGCTATTTAACAGTCTGATGGCCTTGAGATAGAAGCTGTGTGTGTGTGTGTGTGTGTGTGTGTGTGTGTGTGTGTGTGTGTGTGTGTGTGTGTGTGTGTGTGTGTGTGTGTGTGTGTGTGTGTGTGTGTGAAGTGGAGACCTTGGAAAAGCAGCGGTTTTCAACTGAGTGAAACTGCATATCATGAAAAACACACACGGAGTCCATTTTGAAAATCGATTACATAGCTCATAACTAATGGGAGAGTGCATCCCAATTTGTGACTCCATGCATTTCATAAATACAACCTTGGCATAATAGTAAAAGTCAGCTGCTGGCATACACTATTTAAAGAGCTCGTGCATACTCATCCAACGTATGCAAATAAATGCAAGACATTCATTTGAGCCGAGCAATTTCTACATCCTAGACACTAACGTTACAATACATTTTGGAGCCATCTGCTCTGCTCACGTCAAATATAACAGGAAATGTGGGGACACAACCATGGCATAGATTTGAATTCAGTTAGAAAGTAGAGAAGCAGAAATTGGAGTTGAACAATGCTGAACGCTGCCTAATGAAAAGCAAAGAAATAAAACGAATAAAAACAACTAAAAAGTCGTTACACAAGCACCTGTCAAACTACGTTATTCTCTATATGAGATTTGCAGAGCCACCAAAAGTATTTGCTGTGTGACCAAATGACTATATTATAATATATATTTAAAAAAAAAAAAAATATATATATATATATATCTCAATTCCATATATCTATATATATACACAACATGAATCTATTAAAGTTGATGTTTACATTAAATTCTGCAATGTTGCTCAATAATTGCCAACTGCAACATAGGTGATAAAGTAGTTATTCTGCCTTCTGTTAGGAGCCATAAAACACTCTATGGCCTAATAATAAACTCTTCTTTTTAAAAATAAATCACTTTACAACTGGTTGGAAAATCCAATGTTTGGCCTAGACTTTGATAATGACATTGTAGATTAAGCAGTGTTGTACTGGCAATGACCTGTGTACGTATACTAAATCATTTAAAAAAGGTTTTCTTATCATCTACATTATCATTATTATGATATTATTGTTATGGTATTATTATCATTATCACTGCATTGTTGGGAAAGAGCTCTCAAAGGTAAGAATTCTACTGTACTGTTTTACACCTGTTGTATCCTGTGCAAGTGACGAATAAAACGTTAAACGTGAAATCTGAAACATATCCAACGAGGCATCATTAATATGTTATCATAGTGTTGTACATAGTGTTGTCATACGCATATTCAGGAAGCTACAAGCCAGGATGCAGTATACTATGATGTATGGAAATATAAAAAACATATTTTCAGCCATACTTTCTACTCTTCATTAGTTCACATTTCACTTTATAATACAGTTCATTTGATGGAATTCATTTTTACTTTATTTAATAAAAGTACATAAATAAATTATATACATATACATATATACACTTTTTTATGTCTGTATTTATACAGTACCAGTCAAAAGATTGGACACATTCAAGGGTTTTTCTTAAATGTTTTACTATTTTCTACATTGTAGAATAATAGTGAAGACATCAAAACAAAGAAATAATGAACGACATTATGAATCAAGTAGTAACCAACAAAGTGTTAATCAAATCAAAATAAATGTTTTATTTGAGATTCTTCAAAGTAACCACCATTTTTCCTTGATGATAGCTTTGCACAACCAGCTTCATATGAGGAATGCTTTTCCAACAGTCTTGAATGAGTTCCCACATATGCTGAGCACTTGTTGGCTGCTTGTCCTTCACTCTGCAGTCCAACTTACCCCAAACCATCTCAATTGGGTTGAGGTCAGGTCTTCTGATGCAGCACTCCATCACTCTCATTCTTGGTCAAATAGCCCTTACACAGCCTGGAGGTGTGTTATGGGTCATTGTCCTGTTGAAAAACAAATGATAGTGCCACTAAGCGCAAACCAGATGGGATGGCATATCACTGCAGAATGCTGTGGTAGCCATGCTGGTAAAGTGTGCCTTGAATTCTAAATAAATCACTGACAGTGTCACCAGCAAAGAACCCCCACATCATCACACCTCCTCCTCCATGCTTCACGGTGGGAACCACACAGAGATCAGCAGTTTACCTACTCTGCGTCTCACAAAGACACGGCGGTTGGAACCAAAAATCTCACATTTGGACTCATCAGACCAGAGGACAGATTTTCACCTGTCTAATGTCCATTGCTTGTGTTTCTTGGCCCAAGCAAGTCTCTTCTTCTTATTGGTGTGTTTACAGTGGTTTCTTTGCAGCAATTCGACCATGAAGGCCTAATTCACATAGTCTCCTCTGAACAGTTGATATTGAGATGTGTCTGATACTTGAACTCCGTGAAGCATTTATTTGGGCTGCAATCTGAGGTGCAGTTAACTCTAATGAACGTATCCTCTGCAGCAGAGGTAACTCTGCGTCTTCCTTTCCTGTGGCCATCCTCATGAGAGACAGTTTCATCATTACACTTGATGGTTTTTGAGACTGCACTTGAAGAAAGTTTCAAAGTTCTTGAAATTTTCTGGATTGACTGACCTTCATGTCTTAAAGTAATGATTCTCTTTGCTTATTTGAGCTGTTCTTGCCATAATATGAGCTATCTTCTGTATACCACCTGTACCATGTCACAACTGATTGGCTCAAATGCATTAAGAAGGGAAGAAATTCCACAAATGAACTTTTAACAAGGCACACCAGTTAATTGAAATACATTCCAGGTGACTACCTCATGAAGCTGGTTGAGAGAATGCCAAGAGTCTGCAAAGCTGTCATCAGGACAAAGGGTGGCTACTTTGAAGAATCTCAAATATAAAATGTATTTTGATTTGCTTAAAAAATGTTTGGTTACTACATGATTCCATGTGTGTTATTTCATAGTTTTGATGTCTTCACTATTATTCTACCATGTAGAAAATTGTAGAAATAAATACAAACCCTTGAATGAGTAGGTGTGTCCAAACCTTTGACTGGTACTGTACATACACAGTATATCTATTTTTATTCAAATAAATGTAATGCAATTACAGTACCTTGCGAAAGTATTCGGCCCCCTTGAACTTTGCGACCTTTTGCCACATTTCAGGCTTCAAACATAAAGATATAAAACTGTATTTTTTTGTGAAGAATCAACAACAAGTGGGACACAATCATGAAGTGGAACGACATTTATTGGATATTTCAAACTTTTTTAACAAATCAAAAACTGAAAAATTGGGCGTGCAAAATTATTCAGCCCCCTTAAGTTAATACTTTGTAGCGCCACCTTTTGCTGCGATTACAGCTGTAAGTCGCTTGGGGTATGTCTCTATCAGTTTTGCACATCGAGAGACTGACATTTTTTCCCATTCCTCCTTGCAAAACAGCTCGAGCTCAGTGAGGTTGGATGGAGAGCATTTGTGAACAGCAGTTTTCAGTTCTTTCCACAGATTCTCGATTGGATTCAGGTCTGGACTTTGACTTGGCCATTCTAACACTTGGATATGTTTCTTTTTGAACCATTCCATTGTAGATTTTGCTTTATGTTTTGGATCATTGTCTTGTTGGAAGACAAATCTCCGTCCCAGTCTCAGGTCTTTTGCAGACTCCATCAGGTTTTCTTCCAGAATGGTCCTGTATTTGGCTCCATCCATCTTCCCATCAATTTTAACAATCTTCCCTGTCCCTGCTGAAGAAAAGCAGGCCCAAACCATGATGCTGCCACCACCATGTTTGACAGTGGGGATGGTGTGTTCATGGTGATGAGCAGTGTTGCTTTTACACCAAACATAACGTTTTGCATTGTTGCCAAAAAGTTAAATGTTGGTTTCATCTGACCAGAGCACCTTCTTCCACATGTTTGGTGTGTCTCCCAGGTGGCTTGTGGCAAACTTTAAACGACACATTTTATGGATATCTTTAAGAAATGGCTTTCTTCTTGCCACTCTTCCATAAAGGCCAGATTTGTGCAATATACGACTGATTGTTGTCCTATGGACAGAGTCTCCCACCTCAGCTGTAGATCTCTGTAGTTCATCCAGAGTGATCATGGGCCTCTTGGCTGCATCTCTGATCAGTCTTCTCCTTGTATGAGCTGAACGTTTAGAGGGACGGCCAGGTCTTGGTAGATTTGCAGTGGTCTGATACTCCTTCCATTTCAATATTATCGCTTGCACAGTGCTCCTTGGGATGTTTAAAGCTTGGGAAATCTTTTTGTATCCAAATCCGGCTTTAAACTTCTTCACAACAGTATCTCGGACCTGCCTGGTGTGTTCCTTGTTCTTCATGATGCTCTCTGCGCTTTTAACGGACCTCTGAGACTATCACAGTGCAGGTGCATTTATACGGAGACTTGATTACACACAGGTGGATTGTATTTATCATCATTAGTCATTTAGGTCAACATTGGATCATTCAGAGATCCTCACTGAACTTCTGGAGAGAGTTTGCTGCACTGAAAGTAAAGGGGCTGAATAATTTTGCACGCCCAATCTTTCAGTTTTTGATTTGTTAAAAAAGTTTGAAATATCCAAGAAATGTCGTTCCACTTCATGATTGTGTCCCACTTGTTGTTGATTCTTCACAAAAAAATACAGTTTTATATCTTTATGTTTGAAGCCTGAAATGTGGCAAAAGGTCGCAAAGTTCAAGGGGGCCGAATACTTTCGCAAGGCACTGTATCTATTTTATATCTACTCGCCTCCTCTGGAGAGCCTAACTTTTAAGTTGGTTCCTAAAGTTAAAGGCACAATACATTATGGTCCCCCAGTCTGCATCCACTGTGTTATACTTCTAATTGAAGACATTAGCTCCCTAGCCCTGTGCTGTCTCCCCGAGTCAACAGCTCCTGTATCTTTAATACAGACACAAGAGCTGTTGGAAATCTGTCTCCTGCTAGAAAGTCAAAGGGACACCCACAAGATGTTCCAAGATCTTGGATCAAGAGTCTCTCTTCCGTGCATCTCTGTACATCAGACATTAATGTACATGGAAACAGAGATGCTTTTCCCAACTGCCAACTCTAACAAGGTGAGTGGTACTATACATGAAAGGATTTCACAATAATGCTTAATCTCATGATTGCATATGACTAGTTGTGTAGTTTGTAGGTGGTTCTACAGTCTGAGGTTCATGCTCCTGCCATGTTGACGTTTACTGAAGATGTGTGACTCCCCATTCCTCCTTAGGAACCTCCATGTGGGTTAGGTGGTGAAGTGCTGCTTGGGATGGGAGGGTCTCTCTATGTGTTGGGTGGTGAAGAGCATGTGGATAGAGATGTGTGCAAGCAAGTGGGTGGGCGTGCACATGTGTACATGTGTGCAAGTGAGTGTGAGTGTGTATATGTGTGTGTACTGTATGTGTCTATCACGGTAGGTGTGTTCACAGTGTACTACGCATGTGTGTTTTGTGTGCATAAAAATAACTGTATCTGTGTGTGTGTGTGTGTGTGTGTGTGTGTGTGTGTGTGTGTGTGTGTGTGTGTGTGTGTGTGTGGGCAGTGACCCATGAGTGCAGTGCAGCTATAGAAGTGTCACTGGGAGTGTGTGTGTGTTGGTGCATGAGCCTGGTCCCTGGGACACAAGAGTGATCAGTCCAATGCCTCCCTGCTCACACACTCACTGAGAGATCATGATCACTGTTCCCGTCCTTCGTCCTCCCTCCTCCACAGAGATCTCCATCCCTACATCTGTCCCTTCATCCCCCGTTCATTAGAGCCGGTTATGTCTCAAACACAGGTCAGCCGCACACTCAAGCCCTGCTTTCTACCATGTAGCTAATACACCACACACACATAAAATATTCCTAGAGCACATTTGCATATTCTCTCTGAATTAATGGCTTCATGTGATCTGTATCTCTTTAGGTGGTGGAGGAGGGTGTGTGTGTGTGTGTATGTGTGTGTGTGTGTGTGTGTGTCTGTGTGTGTGTGTGTGTGTGTGTGTGTGTGTGTGTGTGTGTGTGTGTGTGTGTGTGTGTGTGTGTGAGTGTGTGTGTGTGTTAACGAACGGGGATGAAGGGACGGATGGAGGGATGGAGATCTCTGTGGAGGAGAGAGGACGAAGGACGGGAACAGTGATCATGATTTCTCAGTGAGTGTATGAGCAGGGAGGGATTGAACAAACTGAGTCCCATTCAAGGCAATGATTCCTCCATTCTATTCATTCTATTTCTATGCATTTAATCCTATCGGATCGGCGAAATCCAGATAAATAACGTTTGAAAAACTGGGCCCAGAGGAGTGTTGGATGGTGCTGCCACCTGCAGGTCATAGGTGGTAAAGTAGTTATTATGCCTTATGCCTCTATGGCCTCATAACTAAATCTTTTTTTAAATCACTTATTGGAAAAACATTACATGCTGTCCGGAAAAGGCAATGTTCTGTCTTGACTTTGATAATGACATTGTATACTAACCAGCGTGTGTGTACTGTAGATCTTTATGTGTGTCTGTGTCGTTGTATTTATAGTGTCAGTGAACAGCTCTGTGAAATTGCTGTTATGCGTGTGTGCGTGCGCATGTGTGCATGTGTGCACGTGTGCGCGTGTGTGCGTTTGTGTAACCACACGCCCACACCTGCGGTTTAGGTGTGGATGTGCCTGCATATTGTACCCATACCTGTGAGCAAGAGAGAGAGGGGGATAGAGAGAGAGAGAGAGAGAGGGGGAGAGAGAGAGAGAGATATATATATATATAGAGAGAGAGAGAGAGAGAGGGGGATAGAGAGAGAGAGAGAGAGAGAGAGGGGGAGAGAGAGAGAGAGAGATATATATATAGAGAGAGAGAGAGAGAGAGAGCGCGAGAGAGAAGTATCATGAAGTATCTTGATCCATCCCACAGCAGCCCCCCCTCACCGCCCCAAAACAACAACAACTAACTAACACTCGCCCTTAACTGATCCTACTAGCACAGACTTAGCTGATTTACTGATAGCTACCATGACTGAGACATGTGGTTGTCTCACTTAGATGAATGCACTAACTAGATTCTCTGGATAAGGTCACGAAGCCACTCTCTTCCCTTGCTCAGCTCTCCATCGTTCTGTCTATGCTTGTCCTTTACCCATCCCATTTCCCCTCTACTTCATACTACAACGCCCCTTAATGAGTCAATTCAATCTCTGTGCAACAAAGCAAATTAAAAAGGAGGTGTCAAACTGTGGAACATGTCCCCACTTTCACATCGTGTGAATGACTGTCTCTATAACACAATTACATGTTATTCTGCAACGCACACGAGAACGCCATAGCGACAGAATAATCGGTCACTGTTTAATCTGAGCGCCATCCATCCGCTTCTCAATCAATCAAGCTAGCTAGCGCTGAGGCCTTAGCCACACCCTGGCTCACCGCAGACAAGGATCACTGAAGACACCAATATAGCCAACAGCAAGCCTCCACACCAGGTTTCCACTCAGGGCAGGAACCCAAGATCTCAACCACCAATCCACTAGTATTGTATTTGCCAAGCGTTTTCACTAGGTCTATAAACCAGCGCTTTGTGGGGTAACTCACCCCATCCCCCACCAATGAGACGCTACCACCTGGGTGATGCATGCCAGGCTTCAGCGAACACACACAGTATAAACCCAGACAAAGGAAATGAAGAAAACCCCAGCAGTCCATAAGCACACCTTACCTCACGCACCACCCCCCCACACACACTTGGCTTACTACACACACTGAACACACACATGGACGGCCCTCGTACCTGGGTGACTTTATCGGTGACGTGGTGTGTGCGGTCGATGAGCTTGCAGGGGGCTATGATGTCCATGTCCCCCGCAGGCAGCGTGATCAGGGGGTCCGCCCTGAAGTCCACGAAGTTCAGGGTGATCTGAGGGATTTTACTGATGGTGCGGTAACGCATGAGGTCTGAGTCCGACGTGGAGTTGAGGATGTTGGACTTGTTGTTCACCGCCCCTGAAAGAACACACTGTCAGAGGACTGTCCAGACCACTAGGACCACCGGGGTTCAAACACTATTTGAAATTGTTTCAAGTACTTTAGCTGTGCTTGATAGAGTTTGCCCGGTGCAATGGAAACAATATAATCGTCCCAAAACATCAAAGCTCGCCCATATGGCACACGACTATTTTTATGATTTCAAATAGAATTTCAACCCAGGTGTGATTAGAACCACATCATACGCGTGTAACTTTGACATATCACATAAAACATGCATTGACCTCATTTTTTACATTTAATTTTAATTTCACCTTTATTTAACCAGGTAGGCCAGTTAAGAACAAGTTCTCATTTACAACTGCGAGCTGGCCAAGATAAAGCTAAGCAGTGTGACACAAATGACAGCACAGAGTTACACATAAACGAACGTACAGTCAATAACACAGTAGAAAAATCCATGTACAGTGTGTGCAAATGTAGAAGAGTAGGGAGGTAGGCAATAAATAGGCCATAGAGGCGAAATAATTACAATTTAGCATTAAAGCTCATTAATTACAATGTACAATTTAGCATTAAAGCTCATTAAAAGCTCATTGAGAGGTAAGTGGTTGGCCTGAGGCGAAGATCCATTTGTGCTTTAGCCAACTTCTTGTTCTTGTTCATTAGAAGTAGTTGGCCACAGCACAGGCTAAAATTTTCGTGGTTAAACACAACCAGGGAATGTAGGTGCCTTTTGTGTTTTTCACAGCTTCTAAAAGACAACATACAAATTCCTACTGCACACACTCTTTACCTCTGTGTGTTTGTGGGTGTTTGGTATCCAGCTCAAATACAGGAAAGGAGATGTTGTGCATTTGCTTTCTCTGGATGCAATGCCATTTGGAGTATTCCCCCCTACCCTCACCCCTCCTCCCCTACCTGTGCTGCTGTGGATGGGATGGGCTGTGCTGTATTTCCGGTCTGACGCCGGCCGCATGGCCTCGATGTCATCCACTGACGACGCCCGCCGCATGCTGTAGAAGCTCTCGCGAGAGCGACTGTGTGACAGACTGCAGTTGGACAGAGAGACGTCCGGGTTGAGCGTCTGGAGGGCGATGCGGGATGGCGACTGGCCGGGGGGCAGCGAGGAGGGGGCGGTGGACGGTGGAGGCTCTGAGCCCAGCAGGCCACGCTGGTCCTCGGGCCACAGGAGGGCCGGCCTGCTCCTGCTGCCTGCGCTACTGGTGCTCTTGTGCCCCGGAGGTAATGTGGGCAGGGAGAGCAGCTCTCCCAGAGCCAGGGACTCGTGGCTGGGGTAGCCAGGGGCCGGGAGGCGCCCTGTCTCTGGGTCGTCCAGAGAGGCTTTGCTGTTGCTGAGGGAACGAAGTGAGGGCAGACGGAGCTTGAAGCCACGCGGCCGGCCTACAGAGCGAGAAAGAGGGAGGGAGGGAGAAAGAGTGGGAGGGGGCGTAAAACGAGAGAGTAAAAAAGAGTGATAAAAAGGCCGACAGGGAGAGAAAGAGAGTGAGAGGGAAAGAGGAAAGGAGGAAGAGACCAGAGAGCAATAAACTGAACTGAACTCAATTTAATTGAGTGATTATCCAACAATCTTTAAAAAATGTACTTATACTGAACAAAAACATAAACGCTACATGGAACAATTTCAGTTACAGTTCCTATAAGGAAATCAGTCAATCTAAATAAATGAATCTATGGATTTCACATGACTGAGCAGGAGTGCAGACATGGGTGGGCCTGAGAGGGCATAGAGCCAACCACTTGGGAGCCAGGCCCATCCAATGGGGATCCAGGCCCAGGCAATCAGAATGAGTTTTTCCCCACAAAATGGCTTTGTTACAGACAGAAATATTCCTCAGCACCCCACCCCCTTCCCCATAGACGATCCCGCAGGTGAAGAAGCCAGATGTGGAGGTCCTGGGCTGTCGTGGTTACAAGTGGTCTGCGGTTGTGACATACTGCCAAATTCTCTAAAACTGCATTGAATGTGGCTTATGGTAGAGATATTAATGTTGAATTCACTGGGTTTTCCCTCTTCACATTGCAGAAAGACTGTATTTAATCAGTGGACACCACCCGCTTTTATTACAACACACCTCTCATAATTGTTTTCTTTACTAAAGTAGAGGTTTATTATTATTATTATTGATCAAGGTACTGCATAGGTGTAAATATATATTTTTTTGCAAGAGATACAGAAAGTAGTTTTGAATGATTTTATATGTAACGCTTGCCGTCTGGGGAAGGAGAGGACGACCAAGGTGCAGCGTGGTAAGTCTTCATATTATTTAATTAAATATGCAACACTAGGCAAAACAACAAACACAACAAACAAACAGTCCTGAAAGGTGAAACAAAAAAACTAAACAGGAAACAACCACCCACAAAACACAATGGAAAACAGGCTACCTAAATATGGTTCTCAATCAGGGACAACGATTGACAGCTGCCTCTGATTGAGAACCATACCAGGCCAAACACAGAAATAGAAAATCATAGACAAACTAACATAGACAACCCACCCAACTCACGCCCTGACCATACTAAAACAAAAGACAAAACAAAGGAACTAAGGTCAGAACGTGACATTATTGAAGGGAAACAATGACAGTCCTTTTTTTGCAACATAGTGATATATTCTTATATACTGTACAAAGAGGAATTCAACTACAAAATACTAGTCTTCTCCCATTTTTTGAACCATTATACATCTTGTGGGTGGGGGCAAACAACACCAATAAATAAGGATAAGATGATAGATACAAAACAAAAACGTGAAGAACATAAATCAATCAACTCTAATTAGCACATGTAGGACAGTATGGAAGTGTGTGTGCATGGACTTTTCAGATGTATTTCTCACATGTGCAGCACATAGTATTTGTTTTACAGTCCTTTGGGGGCAGAATTGGCATCTCCTCCTCTTGTCTGCTCCAGCTGCAGCCTCAGGTGGATCAGGACAAGATTTAGCAGCCCCCTGAACAGCTTTCACAAGCGCTGCAGAGGCTCCTGTGCGGGGGAGGCGCTCCCTTCTTTGAATGTGTGGGGTTACAAGTGCAAGAGGAGGAACACCCTCCTCTTGTTCGGCTTATCAGGCATCCAGGTAGGGTTGATCATGTTGACCATGTCACAAAGGCATTGTATGAGGACACATCAATGATGTTATGGAAGATGACCAGGGGCCAGCGGGCAGTCATCCTCCTGCAGATGTAAGTTCCAATCACCTTGTCCATGTTGTCCACGCCTCCTTTGTTGAGGTTGTAGTCCAGGATGATGGCTGGCTTCCTGTCCTCAAGATCACTGATCTCAGCCATTTTGTGCAGTGTACTCAGGAGGACCACATTCTTGTTCCTCTTTGCGAGGTAAGAAACTACATTGGTGGTGGGGGTGAAGGCAAACTTTGATGAGAAGGCCTCTCTCCCCCTTGTTGAGAGGAGTGCAGGGGGGAGCTCAGGCTTGTTCTTTCTAGCTGTGCCAACCATGGGGATCTTCCTCTTCAGGAGCTGCTGGCTGAGTTCAATCAGTAGCACATATAATCTCAATTTCTCATTGTGTGAGTGTGTGTGTGTGTGTGTCTTTGTGGTTTTTGTGGTGTAAATGATTTTATAACTGCCAGTTCAAAAATGCCCCTAAAACAATCTTTGTACCCTGGTGCTGTAGAGCTTTCATGGAAATATCAACAAAGGCGATGTTTCACTTTTTCTAATGTTGGGGTCACTCTAGGAAAAGTAATCAAATTTCAAGTAGAAAAAAATATAATTTAGGGGATTTTCACTGCTGTTAAACATAGCGGCGAGTCATTTTTGACCCTTAAGACAAGGGTTAAATTAATGTTTTCCATTCAAATCAATTCAGAGAACAGCTACAATATGACATTGAGAGAGATCAGAGAAGATTAGGAGAGGCCATCCTGTACCTGTAGGGAGCCAGGGGGGAAGCTTGGGGTTACCTGTGAGGGGCCAGGGGGGCAGCTTGGGGTTACCTGTGGGGAGCATGGGGGCAGCTTGGGGTTACCTGTGGGGAGCATGGGGGCAGCTTGAGGTTACCTTTTGAGGAGCCAGGGGGGCAGCTTGGGGTTACCTGTGGGGAGCCAGGGGGCAGTTTGGGGTTACCTGTGGGGAGCCAGGGGGGAAGCTTGTGGTTGAGGTCCTGGTTGGGCTGTTTGTCGTCTGAAATGACCTGGAAGTTGAGGATGAACATGATCACCAGGCCATCTTCGTTCTTCACCGGCACCACATCCACCAGACACAGGAAACACACACCTGACAGAGAGACAGAAAGAGAGACACAAAACATAAACACACATACACTGACACACATAACGATGCACACACAAACACCCCTCCCCCCGCCAAATGTTCTCCTGTATATGAAATGACTTAGGTTATACAGGGGATTGAAAATGCAGGATGAATTTTAGAGTGGATTAGTCTTTTTAAGTGGGATGGAAAAAAGAGAATGCGTAATGCATAAACACACACGTAGAAATTCACTTCATTGCATGATTTGTTTGAGCACATTCATACATAAGACAACCACAGTGATTTCACTTCACAAGAGCGTGAAAAATCTATTTTACTGAGCATGAAATCAGATTGAATGGCCATATGTAGCTGTCCACCTACAGAGCCCAGTTTCAGTAGGTTTGAATAAATGACTGTTTCAGTAGGGTTGAATGAAATGACTGCTTCAGTAGGGTTGAATGAAATGACTGCTTCAGTAGGGTTGAATGAAATGACTGCTTCAGTAGGGTTGAATGAAATGACTGCTTCAGTAGGGTTGAATCAAATGAAATGCAATATGTTGATTGGGTTTTAACGCCTGTAGCGGATGTCAGCCGTAACCCTGTGGACATTTCAATACTGTACTTTTATCAGCTCAGAAAGAAGTTAAGGCATAAAGCCTTTTTCTACCAACACAGCATCTGGTATTTACACTGTTAAAACAGCCAAAACACTCCGAAACATGGATCGCTTGCCAGTCTGTTTCTCATTCAGCCAAAATCAAGCTTCATTCATGAATACAGTAAGAATCAGGCATCCAATCAACTTTGTCTTATTAATTCAAAGTATGAAAACATCAACAAGGTTGTAACTGATACCCCCACCAAAAAGACACGGTACAGTGACCCCACCGGTACGTCATGTATATCAATTGCTCCTCCTCAAACCTACAAGGAACCATAGAGGTCCTATAAAATGACTCTAATTTCTAATTCCTAATTTGTAGTTCTAATTCCTAATTCTATGCAAGAAGCCTTCAACTGTACTGCACGTGTGAAACATAAATCCAAGGTTCTCACTTCCCAACAGCCTTCCAAGACAAATCATCACTACTCCTTCCTCTTAAAACCGTATCCTATCCTGCCCTACCTCACCAGATGCCCTTACCCTTACCTGGTTGGTAGTCAGTGACTGGGGCTGGGTTGGTGTTGGCATACAGGGTTAGCAAGGTGGACAGCAGCCACGGCAGTCTAAAGAGTAATGTCCTGTGTTGTGGGCACACGAGTGAGTGTTCAGTCTAGCGCCCTGCCCACCCGTCATTCATCTCTGAGCCATCACACCACAGGAGTGTGGCCCATGGAAGGGATTGGACCTCTATGTAATCACCCAGACGGATAAAAACTGGGAAAACTGTATTGAGGATTATAGGTCCCCACACAACCATCATCTGGCTCACGCCCTGTGTGTGTGTGTGTGTGTGTGTGTGTGTGTGTGTAGATCGCATGTGTGCTTTTATTTGAACAATCTGATCAGGCAATTTTTTTACACAGTAGTTACACATAAGAAACTAGAGGTATTTGATATACATTACATCTGGAGTTACAGACTGTGTGACATGGCAACATGGTAATGTTGGACAGTGTGTTATTACGCTGCGACTGCCATTGTAACTACTCACTGCACCCTCATTTGTCTTAGCACCATTAGATCTATTTTCTTCATTCAACCTTTATTTAACTAGGCAAGTCAGTTAAGAACAAATTATGATGTACAATGACGGCCTACCGAGGAACAGTGGGTTAACTGCCTTGTTCAGGGGCAGAAGGGCAGATTTTTACCTTGTCAACTCGGGGATTCGATCCAGCAACCTTTCGGTTACTGGCCCACCCCAATATATAAGATGTAATGTAATACAATATTTCATGAATTGATCTATTACGGACAGACATGAGGGTTTATACAGTAATCCTAGTAGATCCTATCTCCTTCTCTGGCCACTAATGCACACACACACTGTACCCTGCACAAAAACACAATTAAATCTCACACATACACACACATAGGCTACATTCAGGAAAACACACACACACACACACACACACACACACACACACACACACACACACACACACACACACACACACACACACACACACACACAGAGGATTAAAAAATAGTCGGGAAGAGGATTTGACTTCAATTCACTACGCTTTCTCTTTTTTTCATCCCACTTAAAAGGACTAATCCACCCTAAGACGCCGTCTGTGGGGCGGCTACACGTGTGTGTCCTGATTCTTTAAATGCCTGGAACATGAGTGATTTACGTATATGTAAGAGTATATGTGTTAGGTTACATTGAGGCCTATTTGTTCCATACCATGCCAAGGCATACAGCCCCAGCTCTCAATGCTAATACCTGAAAGATGAATGTAATCAGGGGACAAACTCACTTATCCAGGTGGCCAGCTGGCTGAAAACCACAGAACTCAATCCAACATTTATAACCCGATAATCTAGTGCAGTTCTAACACTGACAGGACTTGTTTTCAAGATTTGGGTGCGTTTGGCACAATACGAGTCATGCAATTGGTCCACAGCACACTCTAGCCTGGTTGTCAGACTGTGTGCAACACAACTATATTGTGCTACCCTGGATGAGTAGTAAAGCCGAGACTCCAACCGGTACTGGTCCACTCTGTTGATACATCACTATTCTTAAGCACTTCCATGAATTGACATACCTCAAAGAGAAGAGAAAAAGAAGAGGAAGAGAAGAGAAAGAGAATAGGAAGAGAATGAGAAGAGGAAGAGAAGAGAAAGAGAAGAGGAAGAGAAGAGGAAGAGAAGAGGAAGAGAAGAGGAAGAGAAGAGAAAGAGAAGAGGAAGAGAAGAGGAAGAGAAGAGGAAGAGAAGAGAAGAGAAAGAGAATAGGAAGAGAATGAGAAGAGGAAGAGAAGAGGAAGAGAAGAGGAAGAGAAGAGGAAGAGAAGAGAAAGAGAATAGGAAGAGAATGAGAAGAGGAAGAGAAGAGAAAGAGAAGAGGAAGAGAAGAGGAAGAGAAGAGGAAGAGAAGAGAAAGAGAAAGAGAAGAGAAAGAGAAGAGAAAGAGAAGAGGAAGAGAAGAGAAAGAGAAGAGAAAGAGAAGAGGAAGAGAAGAGAAAGAGAAGAGAAAGAGAAGAGGAAGAGAAGAGAAAGAGAAGAGAAAGAGAAGAGGAAGAGAATAGGAAGATAATGAGAAGAGGAAGAGAAGAGGAAGAGAAGAGGAAGAGAAGAGAAGGAGAAGAGGAAGAGAAGAGGAAGAGAAGAGAAAGAGAAGAGGAAGAGAATAGGAAGATAATGAGAAGAGGAAGAGAAGAGGAAGAGAAGAGGAAGAGAAGAGAAGGAGAAGAGGAAGAGAAGAGGAAGAGAAGAGAAAGAGAATAGGAAGAGAATGAGAAGAGGAAGAGAAGAGGAAGAGAAGAGGAAGAGAAGAGAAAGAGAATAGGAAGAGAATGAGAAGAGGAAGAGAAGAGGAAGAGAAGAGGAAGAGAAGAGGAAGGGAAGAGAAAGAGAATAGGAAGAGAATGAGAAGAGGAAGAGAAGAGAAAGAGAAGAGGAAGAGAAGAGGAAGAGAAGAGAAAGAGAAGAGGAAGAGAAGAGAAAGAGAAGAGGAAGAGAAGAGGACGAGAAGAGGAAGAGAAGAGAAAGAGAAGAGGAAGAGAAGAGGAAGAGAAGAGAAAGAGAAGAGGAAGAGAAGAGAAAAGAGGAAGAGAAGAGAAAGAGAAGAGGAAGAGAAGAGGAAGAGAAGTGGAAGAGAAGAGAAAGAGAAGAGGAAGAGAAGAGGACGAGAAGAGGAAGAGAAGAGAAAGAGAAGAGGAAGAGAAGAGAAAGAGAAGAGGAAGAGAAGAGGAAGAGAAGAGAAAGAGAAGAGGAAGAGAAGAGGAAGAGAAGAGAAAGAGAAGAGGAAGAGAAGAGAAAAGAGGAAGAGAAGAGAAAGAGAAGAGGACGAGAAGAGGAAGAGAAGAGGAAGAGAATAGGAAGTTGAGAGAACATGGCATTCAGAACGTAGCCAAACGTTTAGCCAACAGAAGGCACCCGTGCAGCATAAAGGGTGCCACTATGTCGAACCCATCCTACTCTATGAGTATTTCAACGAGAATTGCAGAGGTGATAGGTCGGAGTACGGAGCGGATTATACCAGGTCCATTTTATGAAAGCTTACAGGGGATGAGAGTGGATTAGAGAACTGACAACATGGCTTGGGCCTCCCCCCAAGGTAACCCTTACCTACCGCTGTGCCCCTGTCAAAAAAGGAAATGCTCTCTTCGCCCCGTGATGTGTGGGATTAGGGCCTAGTTGTGTAATCTCCAGCAGGGAACAAGTGGATTGAGGATAACAGATTAAACTAGACATTCCTTTTCTTCCTTTGGGTGGGTCAAGGGGGCAGAGCTGAGCTCGGGGACGGCAAGATTGACAGATGATGAAGAAGAAGTATCCATCACTTTGAATCAAATGATTGTCCTTGCGTATCACTTTGTTGTCATGATCAAGTCATTATACAGTATGTGACAGTGACACAATGTTCATAGTCACTAATGAAAGGCTGTTCATTTATTAATGACTCGACAGGCAATTGGTGACTAAAATAGACGGCGTCTATGAGCTGAGGCGAGAGGTAAACTGAATAAAAGACTTGGCGAGAAAATAAGGTGAAGAGGAAAGGAGAGAGAGGTGTGACAGAGTAAGTGAGACACCTTTGTGGAGAGAATACAAGATTTAAGTGATAGTACACGACATTAGAGACTTTTAAAGTGAATTTGTCCAAATAATTATTTTGTGTCAATGCAGAGCCAGAATCACAGAATCACTAAGTACAGTATGGGATGGCTCTAGTTGGGTTTTCTCTTAGGATGCTTTTGTATTTCCAAGGATACCACTGCCCTCTAGTGGCCAACAGACGGTACATGCACCAGGGTAAGATTGTAGTGGTATACAGTCAAACCCCTCGAGCAAACAGCGGTGTAGCAAAGCCAGTAGTTCATGTTTAAGTCTGTGCAAAGACGTATGGGCCAACAGTAAGCAAGACACGTTCTCTTAAAAAAATACACATTAGGGAAAATGACAACACAGTGGTTGGTGCTACAATCCAGCAGGACATGCCACACAACATAGCACAGATTGTCATTGTATATCAATAACTATCCGACTACCCAGATCAACCAAAAGGACAGCTACCTAAAAGCCACTGCAAAAAAAAAAAAATGCATTTCTCAAGTGAAGTAGTGCTCAAGTGCACTATGTAAAAGAATTCAAAGAACAGTCACCTTCAAGCTGTGATGTAACACATGCAGCCTTGTTGCCACCAGTGAGGAGGATATGCTGCCAAAATGTTTCACACATTCCATTTTCAATGATGCTGACACCTGTCACTAATAAATGCAGCTCACAGTGGGAATAAAAACACTTTAGGTCTCAATCCTTCTTCAAAGACAAAGAGGTTATTTTGTTGCTCTGGGAGATGACAGAAGCATCACACAGAAGGAGGATGTCTCAAAAAGAGAGAATGAATATCTCCCATTTCCTCTCATACTGAAATCTTCCCTTTCGCTCAAACTGACACACACGCACACATACATAAACACACACACACACACAACTACTTCCCTCACACACACACACACACACACACACACACACACACACACACATACACAAACACACACACACACAACTACTTCCCTCACACACACACACACACACACACACACACACACACACACACACACACACACACAAACACACACACACACACACACACACACAAACACACAACTACTTCCCTCACACATACACACACACACACACACACACACACGCACACATACACAAACACACACACACACACACACACACACACAAACACAACTACTTCCCTCACACACGCACACATACACAAACACACACAAACACACACACACACACACACACACACAAACACACAACTGCTTCCCTCACACACACACACACACACACACACACACACACACACACACACACACACGCACACATACACAAACACACACACACACACACACACACACACACACACACACACACACACAAACACAACTACTTCCCTCACACACGCACACACACACACACACACACACACACACACACACACACACACACACACACACACACACACACAACTACTTCCCTCACACACGCACACATACACAAACACACACACACACAACTACTTCCCTCACACACACACACACACACACACACACACACACACACACACACACACACACACACACACACACACACACACACACACACACACACACACACACACACACACACACACACACACACACAGACACAACTACTTCCCTCATACACACACACACACGTTTTACTATCCCTTGTGGGGACCTAAAATGTATTTCCATTCAAAATCCTATTTTCCCTAACCCTAAAGGGCCATCCACACCAAGGATGATAACTATGACGATAACAATAATAACAAAATATATATATATATATATATATATATATATAATTCAAGTGCCAGGGGCGTTAACACTATAACGACAACTACAAAAAGAACGATAACAAGAGCTATCGTTTGGATGACTTTCAGAGCGATTTTCCCCCTGTCCCTCCGATGATGAAACATTGTCATTGACAACCAATAAAAACGAGTTCTATTGAAGCGTTATTGGTTCTAGGTCCACAAGGCTGCTCGGAGAGGAGAGCCTCGAACGAACCACTGTGCTCTCACGAGTTCACATTGTGTTGTAGCAAAACAGAATATGAGCTCGCTAGAATAGGATGGTTCGTACGGGGCTATGAAAAGGAGGCAGAGCACAGGCTAAACTTGCCTGAATAGCTGGGCATGTGTGAGCATATTGTTGGCCACATGAATTATAGGACTACTTGGGAGGAATAATGAACCATGACAAACAGCGCATAAGAAGGCAATTTTCCAATGGTATAGACCTATCTGTTCACTTGATACAGCCTGACAAATACACACCAAATTCTAATGTGCCTTTCTGGATCTTGTAAACTGTCGAGAAAAGACCCATTACTGAACCATTACCGATCCAAATGGTTGCCTAGGCTACTTTATTATTTCGGACGAAACATGCATTCAAAACACAGTGCTTTTTAGCGGTTGTTTAAATGGCACTTTCACTGCAGTTTACACAGCCTAGATTATAATTTACACACTAGAAAAAAAATATGAAATGCATTTTGCTGTTATAGCCTAGGTATGATACTTTTCTTGTCGAGCTCCGTGCCCGCGGGGACTGCGAGAGCAGACTATCCCAGGCTCCCTGTCATTTCATAATCTGATTGAAAAAATATTTCACTGTGTAAATTCATTGGGTATCGGCTATTTACTTCAGTATAGGCTATTCGTTTCGGTATTAGGCCTAATATTTAACCAGCGAATGATGGGTTGAATACTAATTTAGGCTACTCATCTTTAGTCTGTATTCACGGTTCCCTTTGCGCAATTACGCACCTGTCCTCTCTGCTGCCTCTCAGCTACACCTATTCCCCTTAGCTCTTGAAGTCCCAGGAAAAACTAGACTACAACAACTTGTTGTACACTTAATTTGATTTACTACTACTAGCCTATCGAGGAGAGATTTCAGCTTGCCCTTTGCTCAATGTAAAATAGGGCCGTTTGAAAGGAGAGAGGGGGATATGGTGTGGTGAAAATACACCGTATTAGTAGCCTGCTAATGTAACTTTCTGGACCTTGTAAACTGTCGAGAATAGACCCATCATTTATCCAAATGGTTGCATAATCAGGCCTAAGCATCCAAAACAGGACGTTTGAGGGATAATTAAAATTAGCCTACTTCACTGCAGTTTAGAGCCCCAGACAACAATAGGCCTGATCGATCGTGGCGCTTTGCGTGTCTGGGACTGCTGAGCGTCAACTGGAGAAAAGCATAGATCTGACATATCATCATCTGTAAACTTTTTCTTCTTGCACTTTGACATGTAAATATTTATAGCCATACTATTTAGCTAATGAATGGCCTAATATCTAACTAATATTTAGCTTCTTACTTCGGGTTGTAATAACATATTTTTCTTACTTTTAGTTTTTGTCACGTCTTTTCAGATGTGAAGAGGGGGATTTGTAATAACATATTAACACATGTAATAACGCATTCACTGACTGTTGTCTGCCTGTGGCCTAACCATGCAATTATGGCTTGCAATCTGTGTCATAACCTCCCCCTCTCCCTGTTTCCTGTACATACTAATAACTGCACTGGAAACCCCCCGCACAGGTGGCTGACTAAGATAACATACACACTGAAACTCATAAACAGACACACACTCAAACCACCTTCGGGATGGGCTCCAAAGACAAAGAACTCTGTCAGGAACCAATGGGATACTGACACCAGGCTGGAGGGGACTGTCTATCACCTACAAGCAACCTACCAGAAGCCAGGACTACCAGAATCTACCTACGTCATTTCAATGTATAAAATGAACTGCACATCATGTTTCAGGCCTCTTCTTCCGATAGTTCCCTAAGAGCTAGACGAACGGGGCCGTGCAGCACGCTTTGCCAGATATCATTACTCTTGAATAAACGGCCTTTACTATACCTTATCCGCCTTGTCCAGAGTCTCAACTTGGTCTCGTTTCTCATGTATCTATTCATCAACAGGGTACACATCTCTAGCCTCTCTCTTCCAGGTGTTCCCATGCACAATTGGCTAATGGCTATGCAAGCCTCTCCACTACTCCGCTTCACGTGAAATCCCAGGAAAAGCTATAGGTTACAAAAGGAGATGCATTTTTTAAAATATGCTTAATAGCCTTTTCGTGGAGAGAAGCAGGCTTGCTATTGTTAACTGTTGAACGTAAAATAGGCCTAGGCCAAATTAACTGTTGGGGAAAGCTAAAGATAGAGAGTGCATTGGTGTGATCACTTTAGCCAGTGATGATACATGGCATTGTTGCATTGATGCATTGCAAATGGTTGTAGAGAGAACAGACAGAGAGAAAAGCACAGTGAAAAAGAAAATCCAAACGAATTGACAATCATTAGAAAAAATGGAAACCACTTGCAAACCACTTGAGCAATGAGGCAACCCACTGGACACAGGCATCAGTTCAACGTCTATTCCACTAACGTTGAACGTGGAAAAAAGCTGAGTGGGAAGCAATGAGATTATGTAAAAGATATGAAGGCTGAACAGCGTTTGTTGTTGAATTGCTACATTTAAATATGAGCTTCTAAATTGTTTTTTCATTACATGTACAGTACCAGTCAAACGTTTGGACACACCTTCTCATTCCAGGGTTTTTCTTTATTTTTACTATTACCTACATGGTTGAATATAGTAACCAAATCAAAATATACTTTGGATTTGCTTTTACCTTTATTTAATTAGGCAAGCCATTTAAGAACAAATTCTTATTTTCAATGTTGGCCTACCGAGGAACAGTGGGTTAACGGCCTTGTTCAGGGGCAGAAGGGCAGATTTGTACCTCGTCAGCTTGGGGATTCGATCTTGCAACCTTTCGGGTTACTTGTCCAACGCTCTAACCACTAGGGTACCTGCCGCCCAGATTATTCAAAGTAGCCACCCTTTGCCTTGGTGACAGCTTTGCACACTCTTCGCATTCATCAAGGCAAAGGGTGGTTACTTGGAAGAATCTAAAACATATTTTGATTTGTTTAACAATTTTTTGATTCCATATGTGTTATTTCATAGTTTTGATAAAATAGTAAAATAAAGAAAAACTCTTGAATGAGTAGGTGTGTCCAAACTTTTGACTGGTACTGTATATTGAGATGTAATGGTGTCACAGGTGGTTGGTGGCACCTTAATTGGGGAGAACAGGCTCATGGGAATGGCTGGAGCAGAATAAGTGGAATTGTATATCAAACACAAGTATATCAAACACATGGTTTCCATGTGTTTGATGCCATTCCATTCGCTCCGTTCCAGCCATTAATATGAGCCGTCCTCCCCTCAGCAGCCTCCACTGATGGTGTGTGTGTTACCACCTTATTAAAACGCCTACAGCCCTGCAGTTGGATGCATTGATCAGTTGATTGACAGGTGTGTTGCAGAACAATAAATTGTCAGCTGGTGTGGTTGCTTGCCAACGTTATCGTTATGTTATAGTTATCGTCCTTGGTGTGGATTGCCCTTTATCCTAACCACTAAGCCTAAAATAGCCTTTGTACTCATGGGGACCAGGGAAATGTCCCCACAAGGGAGAATTGCCCACCCCACAGGCTGAAATATTGGCTATGAGTCAAAGTTGGCAAATGATTTCCCCTGCCTTGATATTTCCTAAGGCAACAGAGCCCCACTTATATCCACAGCCCTCTGGTTAAACTGACAACCCTGGAACACTGACAATTGACACAAGTGTCATGTCCTCCACCAGTGCAAAAACATTTGAATCATAAGGATCCGTACAAACTCAGTCACTCACCATACAAGCTTACACACACACGTACACGTGCACACATGAACACACATTCTGAACTTGGACCACTTGGGGGCAGAGCATGACAAGTTGTCACGGACTCCCACGTCTTTGAATGAGGTAAGTCCTTTGTGCTATACAGAGTCAATCAATTGCACGTGAAGATCCAACCATCCATGGAAATAGAAATTCCATTATATTCTATGCATTCAGCCAACCACGCAGAGCATAGTAAATGTAGCATGCTTTAGTCAGTGAAACATGAAATCACATCTGGAATTGATTGGTCCGTGTCTTACAGATGTATTGTTCAGGGCCAGTAGACCCCTTCACTTTTACAACATTTTGTTACTTTGCAGACTTATTCTAAAATGGATTCAATATCCCCCCCCCCTCAATCTACACACAGTACCCCATAATTACATTTTTGCAACAAATAAATAAATAATACAGACGCCTCACAAGTCCTCAACCGTCAGCTTTATTAAATAGTACCCGCAAAACACCAGTCCCAACGTCAACAGTGAAAAGGCGCCTCCGGGATGCTGGCCTAGACAGAGTTCCTCTGTCCAGTGTCTGTGTTATTTTGCCCATCTTAATCCAGTCTGAGATATGGCTTTTTCTTTGCAAATCTGCCTAGAAGGTCAGCATCCCAGAGTCGCCTCTTCACTGTTGACGTTGAGACTGGTGTTCTGCGGGTACTATTTAATGAGGCTGCCAGTTGAGGCGTCTGTTTCTAATGTACTTGTCCGCTTGCTCAGTTGTGCACCTTGGCCTCCCACTCCTTTTTATATTCTGGTTAGTGCCAGTTTGCACTCTTCTGTGAAGGGAGTAGTACACAGCGTTGTACGAGATCTTCAGTTTCTTGGCAATTTCTCGCATGGAATAGCCTTCATTTCTCAGAACAAGAATAGACTGACGAGTTTCAGAAGAAATTACTTTGTTTCTGGCCATTTTGAGCCTGTAATCGAACCCACAAATGCTTATGTTCCAGATACTCAACTAGTCTAAAGAAGGCCAGTTGTATTGCTTCTTTAATCAGAACAACAGTTTTCAGCTGTGCTAACATAATTGCAAAAGGGTTTTCTAATGATCAATTAGCCTTTTAAAATGATAAACTTGGATTAGCTAACACAACGTGCCATTGGAACACAGGATGGTTGCTGAAAATGGGCCTCTGCATGCCTATTGTCACAATCGTCGTAAGGAACGGACCAAAATGCAGCGTGGTATGTGTTCATGATGATTTTTTAATTAAAGAAAACACTGAACACTGAATACAAACTATACAAAACAATAAACGAATAACGACCGTGAAGCTATAATGAGAACTGTGCTGACACAAGCAACTAACATAGACAATCACCCACAAACAAACAGTGAAACCCAGGCTACCTAAGTATGATTCTCAATCAGAGACAACTAATGACACCTGCCTCTGATTGAGAACCATACTAGGCCGAAACATAGAAATCCCCAAATCATAGAAAAACAAACATAGACTGCCCACCCCAACTCACGTCCTGACCATACTAAATAATAACAAAAACAAAGGAAATAAAGGTCAGAACGTGACACCTATGTAGATATTCAATTTAAAAAATCTGCAGTTTCCAGCTACAAAAGTCATTTACAACATTAAAATGTCTACATTGTATTTCTGATCAATTTGATGTTATTTTCTTTCAAAAACAAGGACATTTCTAAGTGAACCCAAACTTTTGAATGGTAGTGTATATTTTGATTTGTTTAACACCTTTTTGGTTATTACATGATTCCATATGTGTTATTTCATAGTTTTGATGTCTTCACAATTATTCTACAGTGTAGAAAACAGTAAAAATAAAGAAAAACCCTGGAATGAAAACTTTTGACTGGCACTGTATGTAAATATGGTATTGGAACTGACCTGAGCTTTTTACTTTCTCATTTCTTATTTTTATTTCTTGTTTTTGTTCTACCTTATGTCATTTGTTTGCGCTACATTGATGTTTAATTTTTTAAATATATTTTACCCCCTTTTCTCCCCAATTTCATGGTATCCAATTGTTAGTAGTTACTATATTGTCTCATCACTACAACTCCCGTACGGGCTCGGGAGAGACAAAGGTCGAAAGCCATGCATCCTCCGAAACACAACTCAACCAAGCCATACTGCTCCTTAACACAGCGCGCATCCAACCCGGAAGCCAGCCGTACCAATGTGTCGGAGGAAACACCGTGCACCTGGCGATCTGGTTAGCGTGCACTGCGCCCGGCCCGCCACAGGAGTCGCTAGTTTGCGATGAGACAAGGACATCCCTACCGGCCATGCCCTCCCTAACCCGGACGACGCTAGGCCAATTGTGCGTCGCCCCACGGACCTCCCAGTCGTGGCCGGCTGCGACAGAGCCTGGGCGCAAACCCAGAGTCTCTGGTGGCACAGCTAGCGCTGCGATGCAGTGCCCTAGACCACTCCGCCACCCGGGATTACACAGCTCAAGACAGGCATTTCACTGTACTTGCGCATGTGACATTAAAAAACTACTTTTGACCAGAACCCTATGGGCCCTGGTCGACAGTAGTGCACTATATAGGGAATAGGGTGCCATTTCAGATACAGCCCGGGTTGCAAATTCTGATTCACACCCTTTCCCCTCAAAGTGTGCACTCATTCATGTAATCAGACACATTTCATTTGTAATGAGTGTCTCTCACCAGCCAAGAGGCAGGCAGGAGAGTGTCTCTCTCACACACACACACCTAATTTGAGGTTTGGTTCTCAGTGAGTGCGTGCAGAAGGCCTACCCATCCAACAGTCATTCATCAACATTCCCTCTGGATAATGGAGTTGAATAGGGACAGACTAAGACAGGCAGCGGCAGCACTCTCAAAGCGGTGCTTCCTCTGATTGGAATTGATTGTGTTACAAAACCCATAACTAGCCTACAGATATTGTTGCACTCGCTTTGTCTAGGGGTCCTAGGCCTAGTTAATGTGCATGGTTTGTAACCTGAACGAATCTGTGCATTAATGTGAGAAATCAGCGTATGCTCCTACTATAGGTGTTGAATGTACAGTGGGGCAAAAATGTATTTAGTTAGCCACCAATTGCGCAAGTTCTCCCACTTAAAAAGATGAGAGAGGCCTGTAATTTTCATTATAGGTACACTTCAACTATGACAGACAAAATGAGAAAATAAGTATTTGGTCAATAACAAAAGTTTATCTCAATACTTTGTTATATACAGTGCCTTGCGAAAGTATTCGGCCCCCTTGAACTTTGCGACCTTTTGCCACATTTCAGGCTTCAAACATAAAGATATAAAACTGTATTTTTTTTGTGAAGAATCAACAACAAGTGTGACACAATCATGAAGTGGAACGACATTTATTGGATATTTCAAACTTTTTTAACAAATCAAAAACTCGCCCGCACACCAACAACTGCTACAGAGTCACCTTGAGCTTTGACAGTACAGTGGCCCGTGCGTAGGTAAACGTGAACTGGCCCAGGACAATAGAGAAAGAGGAAGCTGCCTACTTGAGTCATTTTGGCAAGTGCGACCGATCTTCCTTATCCTTTCATTCATTTGTTAATTCGCTGCCATGATGATCCGTTTCGAGTCACCAGGGTCACTTCTCACCACTGCCTCTATTGCTCTATCGTATGAAGGGGTGATCTGGATGGACACGCTGTCAGATCAATACTAAGGTCTTCAATGCTCAAAGTGCACTCCATGAACATCCCATAGATTTAATTGGGACATCTTCACCCAGATAATTAATGAATTTCATCTGCCCGCCAATCCTCTGACAGAAACATGGAGCCTTGCAACATACAGTGCCTTGCGAAAGTATTCGGCCCCCTTGAACTTTGCGACCTTTTGCCACATTTCAGGCTTCAAACATAAAGATATAAAACTGTATTTTTTTGTGAAGAATCAACAACAAGTGGGACACAATCATGAAGTGGAACGACATTGATTGGATATTTCAAACTTTTAAACAAATCAAAAACTGAAAAATTGGGCGTGCAAAATTATTCAGCCCCTTTACTTTCAGTGCAGCAAACTCTCTCCAGAAGTACAGTGAGGATCTCTAAATGATCCAATGTTGACTTAAATGACTAATGATGATAAATACAATCCACCTGTGTGTAATCAAGTCTCCGTATAAATGCACCTGCACTGTGATAGTCTCAGAGGTCCGTTAAAAGCGCAGAGAGCATCATGAAGAACAAGGAACACACCAGGCAGGTCCGAGATACTGTTGTGAAGAAGTTTAAAGCCGGATTTGGATACAAAAAGATTTCCCAAGCTTTAAACATCCCAAGGAGCACTGTGCAAGCGATAATATTGAAATGGAAGGAGTATCAGACCACTGCAAATCTACCAAGACCTGGCCGTCCCTCTAAACTTTCAGCTCATACAAGGAGAAGACTGATCAGAGATGCAGCCAAGAGGCCCATGATCACTCTGAAAGAACTGCAGAGATCTACAGCTGAGGTGGGAGACTCTGTCCATAGGACAACAATCAGTCGTATATTGCACAAATCTGGCCTTTATGGAAGAGTGGCAAGAAGAAAGCCATTTCTTAAAGATATCCATAGAAAGTGTTGTTTAAAGTTTACCACAAGCCACCTGGGAGACACACCAAACATGTGGAAGAAGGTGCTCTGGTCAGATGAAACCAAAATGGAACTTGTTGGCAACAATGCAAAACGTTATGTTTGGCGTAAAAGCAACACAGCTGAACACACCATCCCCATTGTCAAACATGGTGGTGGCAGCATCATGGTTTGGGCCTGCTTTTCTTCAGCAGGGACAGGGAAGATGGTTAAAATTGATGGGAAGATGGATGGAGCCAAATACAGGACCATTCTGGAAGAAAACCTGATGGAGTCTGCAAAAGACCTGAGACTGGGACGGAGATTTGTCTTCCAACAAGACAATGATCCAAAACATAAAGCAAAATCTACAATGGAATGGTTCAACAATAAACATATCCAGGTGTTAGAATGGCCAAGTCAAAGTCCAGACCTGAATCCAATCGAGAATCTGTGGAAAGAACTGAAAACTGCTGTTCACAAATGCTCTCCATCCAACCTCACTGAGCTCGAGCTGTTTTGCAAGGAGGAAGGAAAGATGTGCAAAACTGATATAGACATACCCCAAGCGACTTACAGCTGTAATCGCAGCAAAAGGTGGCGCTACAAAGTATTAACTTAAGGGGGCTAAATAATTTTGCACGCCCAATTTTTCAGTTTTTGATTTGTTAAAAAAGTTTGAAATATCTAATAAATGTCGTTCCACTTCATGATTGTGTCCCACTTGTTGTTGATTCTTCACAAAAAAATACAGTTTTATATCTTTATGTTTGAAGCCTGAAATGTGGCAAAAGGTCGCAATGTTCAAGGGGGCCGAATACTTTCGCAAGGCACTGTACCCTTTGTTGGCAATGACAGAGGTCAAACGTTTTCTGTAAGTCTTCACAAGATTTTCACACACTGTTGCTGGTATTTTGGCTCATTCCTCCATGCAGATCTCCTCTAGAGCAGTGATGTTTTGGGGCTGTTGCCACAGACTTTCAACTCCCTCCAAAGATTTTCTATGGGTTGAGATCTGGAGACTGGCTAGGCCACTTCAGGACCTTGAAATGCTTCTTACGAAGCCACTCCTTCATTGCCCGGGTGGTGTGTTTGGGATCATTGTCATGCTGAAAGACCCAGCCACGTTTCATCTTCAATGCCCTTGCTGATGGAATGAGGTTTTCACTCAAAATCTCACGATACATGGCCCCATTCATTCTTTCCTTTACACCAGTCGTCCTGGTCCCTTTGCAAAAAAACAGCCCCAAAGCATGATGTTTCCACCCCCATGCTTCACAGTAGGTATGGTGTTCTTTGGATGCAACTCAGCATTATTTGTCCTCCAAACACAACGAGTTGAGTTTTTACCAAAAAGTTCTATTTTGGTTTCATCTGACCATATGACATTCTCCCAATCTTCTTCTGGATCATCCAAATTCTCTCTAGCAAACTTCAGACGAGCCTGGACATGCACTGGCTTAAGCAGGGGGACACGTCTGGCACTGCATGATTTGAGTCCCTGGTGGTGTCTCATTTTGTCTGTCATAGTTGAAGTGTACCTGTGATGAAAATTACAGGCCTCTCTCATCTTTATAAGTGGGAGAACTTGCACAATTGGTGGCTGACTAAATATTTTTTTGCCCCACTGTACATGTGCCCAGGAAGACAGCAACCTTGGTCCAGGGCCAGCTCTGTCTCTATTGACCTCTTGATCAGCCAGTCCAAGCGGATTATTAGGTGTTCAGATGGTGACGAAGGCATGCCCAAACTAAGGAAAGACCTCATGGTCACCAAACGCACCAAACTGGTACTCTGACTGATCACCTTAATGGGCAGCACCCGACGTGCTTATCAAGCAGGCTCAGCACTTGGACAAGGTTGCTGCTGCCCCCTGGGTGAATGGAGTGTGGTAGCATCAACTGGATAGTGTGTTAGTCTATGTCCTAACACTAACCTTCCCCCCCATATCATAACCATTTCAGTGTCATGAGTCACAAAGCTCATCCCCTGCTGGCAACAAATGAAAACTGATGGACGGGGAGCTCTGATTGATGTGTAGTAGTTGGCGTAGGACGAAGTTGCCCTCAGACACTGACCTAAGGTAAATGGTGTGATCATGCAAATGGTTAAGGATTAGGATTTGGGGAGGGTAATCTGATCCTAGATATGTGTTAATGGGCAACTTCTACCTAAAGCTGCTAAAAGACTACTGCTCCATTCATGACTCATTCATAATGTGGGGATGGGATGGTGATGAAACTGAATGCCTGTTCTGGGTCCCACAGCCTTTTTAGGGTCCCACAGCCTTTTCAGGGTCCCACAGCCCTCTCTCTCTGTCTCTTTGTTTATTTCTCTCTCTCTCTCTCTCTCTGTCTGTCTCTGTCTCCCTATTTCTGTCTCTCTTTGGGCAGTGTACCATGAGGATCCTCTCTCTAGGACGCTCTTTCTCCATCCCTCTCTCGCAGGTGAGGGTGAGTTAATGGACATCTTCAGCCTAAGCCTTCATTAAGCCTCAGCGGTTGTTTTCCAGCTTGGCCCTTTGGGTCGTGTTCTACCGATGGGCTACCGATTGCGCTTTTACAGCGCTAGGCTGGATCTCACTCCTCACTGTGCCCTTCCAGATCAAACCGGTGTCACCTTCAAAAGCACAAATACATTCTCACAGCTTGTAGGTAAACCTGTGCAACTGTAAACCCATTCACATAGAGTGGGAAGTTTGTGTCACATAAAGCAC
This sequence comes from Oncorhynchus mykiss, assembly GCF_013265735.2. Taxonomy (NCBI): domain Eukaryota; kingdom Metazoa; phylum Chordata; class Actinopteri; order Salmoniformes; family Salmonidae; genus Oncorhynchus; species Oncorhynchus mykiss. Next base: position 21,448,015 of record NC_048579.1, read on the forward strand.
CACACACATCCATACACCTGCATGGTAAGCCCACTTTGTCACATACACAACTTGTCACACGCACACGCACACACACACACGCACGCACACACACGCACGCACGCACGCACGCACACATGTAACCATACACGGCCCATTCTAGGTCCAAACAAGTCCCCACTCACATACTCAGTGACAGCTTGATTACACACCTGCAGTAGATGAATAGCGGGCTGTCTAAGTGTTTGGCCTGATGATTTGCTCAGAGTGATGGAACGGGACACTGGTACCCGTTCCCCCCGTACTGCTCATGTCACTCACACTATTGTTAACAGAATACATGTCAAAACCGCAGATTATATGTCAATGAGACCACATTGCCACGGCAACACAGAAACGTCAACCCCCCCAGGGACTAAAGGCTCTTGGATCAGCCAATTCTTCAGCGAAAAAGCAAAAAAGGAAATTGATTTAAAAAATACTGTATGTTTTTCTTGCATAACTTGAAAGTAATCAACATAAGTTTGATTTCTGTTTGTTTGTATAGATGTGTTGAACAGTCACTAAACAACCAAAATATGCTTATAGCTTTTCATCTTGCTATAGAAAACCTAATGTTTTTTCAAGACAATTTTTTAACTAACCCACCAATTTAAAAATACATGTACTTGTTTACTTGAGGAATTGGGCTGCCTGACTTCAATGTGGATTACATCGATTTTCTCACCCATCTACACGCAATACCCAATAATGACAATGTGAGATATTTTTGTGTGAATTGTTTGCTATGACTCCAAATGGAGCTCAGGTGCATCTACTTTCTTTTCATCATCTTCGAGACGTCACGACAACTTGTGGCCAATTCTATTGTTTGGACATGATTTAGAAAGAAACACACCTGTCTTTGTAAGATCCCACAGATGACAGTACATGTCAAAGTAGAAACTATATCATGAAGTCAAAAGAACTGTCCGTAGATGTGCGACATAGAATTGTGATGAGGCATATATCTGGGGAAGGGTATAAAACATTTTCTTGAGTGTTGAAATTTTCCAAGAGCAGAGTGGTTTCCCAATGGAACTACCCAGACTCTGTCTAGAGCTGGCTGTCTGACCAAACTGAGCAACCGGGCAAGAAGGACCTTGGTCAGGGAGGTGACCAAGAACCCAGTGACCACTCTGATAGAACTATAAAGTTTCTTGGCTGATATGGGAGAACTTGCCAGAAGGACAACCATCTCTTCAGCACTTCACCAATCTGGCCTTTATGGGAGAGTGGCCAGATGGATGCCACTCCTGAGAAAAAGGTACATTACAGCAGGCCTGGAACTGGCATGTGAAAGACTCTGAGATCATAAGGCAAATGATTATATGGTCTGATGAGACAAAACATACTCTTTGGCCTGAATGTAAAGTGCAATGGTTGGAGAAAACCAGGTATAGCTCATGGGTGGCAGGTAGCCTAGTGGTTAGAGCATTGGACTTGTAACTGAAAGGTTGCAGGATTGAATCCCTGAGCTGACAAGGTAGAAATCTATTATTCTGCCCCTGAACAAGGCAGTTAACCCACTGTTCCTAGGGTGTCATTGAAAATAAGATTTTGTTCTTAACTGACTTGCCTACTTAAATAAAGGTAAAATAAAATCATCTGTCTAACATCTTCCCTACTGTGAAGCATGCTGGGGGACAGTGACTGGGGGACAATGACTGGGAGCCAGGTAAGGATAGAGGGAACAATGAATGGAGGCAAATGCAGGTAAATCCTTGATGAGAACCTGCTTCAGATTGCAAACAATCTTAGACTGGGGGGGGTGAAGATTTACATTCCAACAGGACAATGACTTAAAGCATACAGCCAAAGCAACACTGGAATGTGAAAGTCCTTCAGTGGCCCAGACTTGAATCCCATTGGAAATCTGTGGAAAGACTTGAAGATTGCTGTCCAAATTTATCCAAGCTTGAGAAAATCTGCAAAGAAGAATGGGAGAAAATCCCCAAATCCAGATGTGCAAAGCTGATACAGACATACCCATGATGACTCAAAGCTGTAATCGCCGTCAAAGGTAACAAAGTATTGTATATTTCACTTTCAATAAATGTGCTAACATGTCAAAAAGCATGTTTTCACTTTGTCATTATGGGGTATTCGATCGAGGTGTTCTTATTCGTTTAAGAGCTGTAGAGAAATTGATGTAATCATTTTGAAAACGAATGCCTTACAATTTAGCCAGACTGCGTTACGTCAGCGAAAAAGTATTATTTAAGTGAAAAACGACACTTCTTTCTACCCCATTACCATTTCATTAACCCTTCACACATGGTTAGCTGTGCAGCTTAAAGGTAATCAGTATGGTAAATGACACTTCAAATTCAACTTAAAATAGCCAAAAGGAAGGATATAGTGTGATGTATAAGCACCAAAGGTAAATGGGCATCTGTGTTTGTGGTAGGGCTATCATGTTTATGTATACTGAACAAAAATTAGAGTTACAGTTCATATAAGGACATCTAGGCCCTAATCTATGTATTTCACAAGACTTGGTAGGGGTGCAGCCAGGCCCACCCACTGGGGAGCAAGGCCCAACCAATCAGAATGAGTTTTTCCCCACAAAAGAGCTTTATTAAGACAGAAATAATCCTTAAATTCTCAAAAACGATGCAGCTTATGGTAGAGAAATGAACATTAGATTCTCATTAGATTATCCAGTCCATAAAACATGGAACCAACACTTTACATGTTGCGTTTATATTTTTGTTCAGTGAACATGTGGAGTAATGACTTGGTGGTGAAGGTGGACTATACAAGAGGATCTCAGGGTAGTTTCTGGGCCCTGGAGAGGGGGAGAGATGGAGATGGAGAGGGAGAGGGAGACAGAGAGACAGATAGTAAGTGTGAAAGAGAGAGAAGTACAGAGAGAGAGATAAGGGAAGAGAGTGGAAGAGGCTCAGTTCTAGAGAAAGAGGGCAGAAGAGACTCAAAAGAGAGAAAGAGAGAGCGAGAGAGAGGGTAGAAGAGATTCAAGAGAGGAAGAGTGGCCCATTTCCTACAAGGTCCAACAGGAGTGATTTAGGATTACGATCCTCTCTCCTCTCCTCTCCTTTCCTGTCCGGCGGACATTCCTTCAGGCTAATGTTTACAGTCGGAGTGGAATGCACACTTAGTCCAGAGTGAAGTATGTGAGCTAACGACTCTTACTGTAGAAATTCCTTCCCAGAAAAAAAAAATGGAGGAATGTGTGCATTTCTACAGGGTCAAAATATCTCAAGAGCAGTGAAGAGCAGAGTAACATACAGCAACAGCAGCTTGACTGCAACATGTTGGCAGGTACTATTTGTTACAGTGGGGAACTCAAACAATCTCAAGGGGGATGGTGATGCGTCCACACATCACACCATTCTCTATGCTCCTCAAGGGTACTGAATGGATTATACATCCTGGCCTTAGGATAACAGAATACAATGATCCAGAGGGTGTTTCATCCTGCAGAACAAATACTTGAACAAGGCCATATTGTTTCATCCTGCACGGCCACACTTGAACATGGCCACACACACACACACACACACACACACACACACACACACACACACACACACACACACACACACACACTGTGTGGGAGCTCAACCACCATAGCCTTAGGGATCATACAGACACACACCACCAGAGAACTACACACACACCACCAGACACAGAGAACTACACACACACACCACCAGAGAACTACACACACACACCACCAGAGACAGAGAACTACACACACACCACCAGAGACAGAGAACTACACACACACCACCAGAGAACTACACACACACACCACCAGACACAGAGAACTACACACACACCACCAGACACAGAGAACTACACACACACCACCAGAGACAGAGAACTACACACACACCACCAGACACAGAGGTTTGTGTGTTACAGCTTGTTTTCTAGCCAGACAGTCTCCTCTTTCTGGCTGTCATTAGAGAGGCTGTGTGTGTTAACAGAATGGGGGGGGCATCATGAAGAAGCCATTAACACCAACCATTGCGATCAGGGCAGACTGAAGACAGCTGCCGACATTAAAGCCGCTTGCAGCCATGATCAATACACACACAAACAGACACACACACGGACACACACACAAACACCCTAGTGCATGCAGATTACAGGGGCGATGGGAGGAACTGGCATAATTTCTTTTGCTCACTTTTCTCTTGCTTACTGTTTTCTCTCAAAGAGAATGAGATAGAGAGTGAGTTGAGTGACACTTCCATTACTTGTCCCTAAACACTTGCTTATCCACTGACTGCCTCAATTGGATCACATTTGTCATCTGATAGAGGGAAGCCATTCCGGACACACCCAAAGACACTGGCGGCTACTTCATAGGACTTCTAAGTAAACGGAAGGGACCCAGCCATGGTGGTTCCTAGCCAGCTGTCGTTTAAGCTCCTGAAAAGCCCTGTTAAGGCACGCACATGGTGGGGAGAGATCTGTTCAGCTGGCGCTAGGTTTACAGTAGCTCAGAATAGGACAATGATATGGGCGACAACAGGTTTATGGATGAGCACAGGTGGTGGCGTGAAAGCCCTCGAGCTGTTGGTGATGCTAGAGGAACTGATATTAGGGGGAACGCTAGTGATCGCTTGGGGGTTTGGTTGATTTGCTTAAGATTGATATTGATTACCGTGAAGGATCGATGTCGTTATGATAAGCAACCTTGATCCTCCAGTCGTTGTCTCCTTTCCTTCATCTGCACTAATCAAGATAGGTATGAGGAACGCCTATTGGCCTTAAACTTGTCCGGGGTTGTAGATTGGTGCAGTGGAGACAAAGGAAAGGACATAGGGAGGAAGCAGACACTTTTGAGATTAAGGTAACTGCCAAAATAATGAAACACCTGAGTAAACGAGTGATACAAAATATACTAAAAGCAGATGCTTCCACACAGGTGTGGTTTCTGAGTTAATTAAGCAATTATCATCCCAACATGTTTAGGGTCTAGGCAGGCCATTATTTTGGCTACCATGGCTGTGGCTACCATGGCTACCATAGGATGACAATGCCCCCATCAGCAGGGCACGGAATGGTTAGATGAGCATGCAACCTATGCAAATCATATGCCATGGCCATCTCATTCATCAGATCTCAACCCAATTGAACACTTATGGGAGATTCTGAAGCGGCGCCTGAGACAGTGTTTTTTTTCACCACCATCAACAAAACAGCAAATTATGGAATTTGTCGTTGAAGAATAACTGTTGAATCTCTCCGATAGAGTTCCAGACACTTGTATAATCTATTAATAATCTATGCATTTTCCATTGCATGCTTCAGGTTAGGATGTGAGGAGGCTGATCTGATTCTAAACCTGTGTCTCTATAAGGAAGTGGTTGTAGAGACAGAGCTGGAGGCTAGGGGGCAGTAGTGAGTTAAAGGGGAGTTATGTAATAAAGGGGATGTGATCAATTTATAGCTATAGACCAGAGAGAAGCAGAGGGACAGTGTCCCTGGCTCTGATGTATGGCACCGCCAGGAGAACTGGGCTCTCTGCTCCAATTAGTTCCCCCGGCCCCCGGCCAGCCCTACGGACTCAGCGGGCCTCGTTAGCTGGGAAGGTGACAGACAGATAGTAGCCAGTGGGATGGGGCTCCATAACACTGTTGTTTAGACCAGTCAGCTAGGCTGCCCAGGTCACGGTGAGGGGACGGACTGGATCGAAAACAGCTAAGAGGAATGAAGCGGAAGAGAAAGTGGGAGACACCATCACATTGTATTGTCTGTTTTCACAGAGCTTAGCTTTGAAATGTTTCCAAAACTTGCTCAGTAAAAGACTGAAAAGATATACAAGGCAGGGAAAGAGAGAGAGAGAGAGAAAAAAAGAGAGCGAGAGAGAGAGAGAGAGAGAGAGATATATATATATAGAGATATATATATATATATAGAGAGAGATAGGGAGGACAGAGGGAGAGAGAGAGAGAGAGAGAGAGAGGACAGAGAGAGAGAGAGAGAGAGAGAGAGGACAAAGAGAGAGAGAGAGGACAGAGAGAGAGAGAGAGGACAGAGAGAGAGAGAGAGGGAGAGAGAGGACAGAGAGAGAGAGAGAGAGGACAGAGAGAGAGAGAGAGGACAGAGGGAGAGAGAGAGAGAGAGGACAGAGAGAGAGAGGACAGAGAGAGAGAGAGAGAGAGAGAGAGAGAGGACAGAGGGAGTAGGGTTGAAGAGTGGCCTGTCTAAGGCCAGGTGCAGATGTTGCCTTGTGCAGCCAGTACTTGCCTTGAGGCCATCTGGACAGCTGGACTGTGTGTGTGTGTGTTCATCTGTATGTGTGCTAGCATTAGTGTGTATGTGCGCCTGTGTGCCTTACTGTGTGTGCATACGTGTGTGCGGCATGTGCGTGCATCTCTGTGTATCAACGTGTGTATGTGTGTAATTAGGGACTCAGCAGCACCAGGTTGTTCTAGGGGGGGTTGTACATAGTCCCAGAGGCAGCAGGCCAGACAGGACCTGTGCTCCATCACAGAAAGCCTGATGACAAATGATAGGTGAGCACAGGGGTCGTCAACAGAAGCGAAACACCCACACAGAAGTTGTGACAATCAGGGAACCAGCACCCAAAATCAAATCTTCACTTCTTCCCAACCCGAAACTCAACTCCTTTTATCCTTCCCCTGCCCTCGATGTGGACTTTTTTTGGACCGTTGCCACGGCAACAAAGTACCCGCCGTTTGTCGCCTTGTCTGCATGCATTAAGCGGGATCCGGAGCTTAGTTAAATGCGAGAGTGTTGCTGCAAGCCCACTTTCCTCTTTAATTAAATCAAGTGATTATGATATCATGGCGGCTCCTCTCCCCTCTGTTTCGACAGGCACGGTGCAAAAAAAATAACTGCCTTGTTGCACCTGATTACCGAGCATTGATAAAATCGCCGCCACATAACGCCGATAATACGCTGTTCGCCTCATTAAAATTAATGAGCTCAAATCTATTCCCAAAATGCTTAACTTGCAGCTTAACAGTATCTCAATGAATTAGCCAGACAATTAAAAACTGCTTTCCAATGTGGCCTTGCTTGGATATTAGGGGGACAATTATGTGTTTTCTGAAGAGGCTCTCCCTGGTGAGTCAAGAGGGTTCGGGTGCACCGCTGAGCTGCGGAGCATCCCTTCATTAAGTATCCTGCAGAACCTCGCTATACGGGAGTATCGTGCAGCACCTCGCTATACGGGAGTATCCTGCAGCACCTCGCTATACGGGAGTATCCTGCAGCACCTCGCTATACGGGAGTATCCTGCAGCACCTCGCTATACGGGAGTATCATGCAGCACCTCGCTATACGGGAGTATCCTGCAGCACCTCGCTATACGGGAGTATCCTGCAGCACCTCGCTATACGGGAGTATCCTGCAGCACCTCGCTATACGGGAGTATCCTGCAGCACCTCGCTATACGGGAGTATCCTGCAGCACCTTGCTATACGGGAGTATCCTGCAGCACCTCGCTATACGGGAGTATCCTGCAGCACCTCGCTATACGGGAGTATCCTGCAGCACCTCGCTATACGGGAGTATCCTGCAGAACCTCGCTATACGGGAGTATCCTGCAGCACCTCGCTATACGGGAGTATCCTGCAGCACCTCGCTATACGGGAGTATCCTGCAGCACCTCGCTATACGGGAGTATCCTGCAGCACCTCACTATACGGGAGTATCCTGCAGCACCTCGCTATAAGGGAATATCCTGCAGCACCTCGCTATACAGGAGTATCCTGCAGCACCTCGCTATACGGGAGTATCCTGCAGCACCTCGCTATACAGGAGTATCCTGCAGCACCTCGCTATACAGGAGTATCCTGCAACACTTCGCTATACGGGAGTATCCCGCAGCACCTCGCTATACGGGAGTATCCTGCAGCACCTCGCTATACGGGAGTATCCTGCAGCACCTCGCTATACAGGAGTATCCTGCAACACCTCGCTATACAGGAGTATCCTGCAGCACCTCACTATACAGGAGTATCCTGCATCAGCTCTCCATATAATCACACAGAGCAAGGCTACCTCTAGCTTCATGACTACTTTTTTAATCAGACTCCTAAATTCTACATTTGTAATTTGTGTAATTAGATGAAGAAGTAGTGTTAAGTTTGGTAGGTTTATTAAAACTACAGAAAAACTGTGTTCTATTAGTCTATGCTGGCAGGACTGTTCTAACGAGACAAAAAAAGTCCACAAACAATTAACTTCAGATGGACACTGAAAATGTTACATAATACATAATGGATTCATTCTGTCATACGGCCTGCGGGCAACCACATTAGCTCCATTGCAGCACTGGTAATAATGACAAATCACCAAGTATTTTTTCTATAACTGTACTGCATGTACACAATTGACATACAGTCCAAAGACATGGGCCTGTTAGTTCTATTAGTTCTGCTTGTTCTGGAGAGGTGAGCCCACTCGCCTGAATATGTCAGTGTTTATGGAGATACATAATATGGGGTGTGTATATTCCTGTGACGGGGATGTCACTGCTGTACATTGTTTATGTAATTGATGACAGCCCTACTGGGATGGAGAACACCCTCCACCTGCTTCGTGTTTGGCTCCCGTCACCGAGCAACGGGATTTACCGCCGTGGTGCAGAGCGTGGACGTTTACACTCGCCATGTTTCCTGCGCCTGCGGTGTGTGAACACACAAGCTGACATACAAACACATACACACAAAACATGACTTATTAACTTATATACAGTACATGCATAAACACCCATATTGTCTAGATACAGTTGTCATGACATTGGCTCGGGGATAGGTTTATGACAGTCATAAATACATCTTTCCCCCTTTTTCCTCTCTCTACCCTACTGAGGTTACATTTGCAAACCGCTTTGGTTAACATAGAGATTCTGGGAACATCAGAAGGTGGGGGGAAATGAACTATTTTCGGGTAATCCGACCAATTGAACATATGCGGTGGTACTTAATGAACATGATGTCAGTTCGGTTGTCATCTGAGACATTCTCATCAATGATAAGATGACAAACTCTACAGTGGAAAGTCTACACATCAGAGTTATCGGATTCCCATGGAATTGTTGTTAAATTTAAATGTTTAAATATGAAATTATTCGTGATGGGATGAAATGTGATTTTAGCTTCTAAAATGTAAGATTTGGGTTTTCATAAGGTAGGGCTCTGCTCAATCAGTGGCCCGCCCCTGTGAAGGGACATGGGCTATAAAACTTTTCAAACACGCCCTCCTCTCCCTTCCTATATAAAGCCTTGACGACAATATAACCTCCTGTTCCCGAGGATGTGAGGATGACGGTCCGATGTCAGAATGGTTCAGATAATAACTACAGAACGAAGCCAACATCAGCGTGAGCTTTGGTTGCAAATGGTATGAACTTTGAACTCTTATTCACTACAGAAGTGATACCTCCTAGCCGTTGAGTTAGCAACAGCAGCTGCAAACGCAGGTTAGGAAGGAACAGACAGAGTATCAGAGACAGAGTCTACCACACAACGACATTACTACAACATATCCAATTTACCAGCAGAGACACTCTTCAAAGGACAAAGGACTCAGTTGGGCAACACGGCCATCCATCTACCACCAACCTACCACCTCTGAGCGCAGCTCAGAGAAAATATTTATTGCATTTTCCTTTTCCAAATGGGCGGTAATTTAGAATGCGTAAGATTCTGTATTTACGATAGCACAGCTTCGCCCTTTGTTCCTCAGTCTTCCCGCTCTTTCACTCAAACCCAGCCCTTTTCTTTTGTGTAACCAGCTGTCATATCTGTTCCGCCCGCTAGGGACGTTTTTCTTTATGACGTAATTTGTAATCAAGTTATGATTTAATTATGTGTATGTGTAATTCTGTGTGATTATTTAGGTATTTAGTAAATTAATAATTAAACCCAATTTTGTATTGCTGATTCAACTTGTTAGCCAGGGTTCGTGCAGATAACCAAGAATGTACAACTTTCAGATGAGACTGAATTAAGATGATGATTAATATTGACTGCTATTGGTGTAAAATATTACTAGGTCTTTAAGAGTTTATTCGGAAGATAACAGCTCTATAAATATTATTTTGTGGTGCCCCGACTCTCTAGTTAATTACATTAACATGATTAGCTCAATCACGTAATATTAATTACGGAGAAATTATTTTATAGAATAGCATGTCATATCAAAGACACGACACAGTACAACATGGACACTGTCATGTTTATGATTTGAAACAGTGAAACACAAACATCAGACAACGCAGGTAGAATCTAGCTCAGCAGTCTTAGGAACTGCTTATATATGAGTCTGTCAGTTGCTGCACAGTACACAGAGATCTGCCCAGACAAGACACAATGTGACATGGGCCCTCTGAAAGCGCAGACGGTATCACGGATCCACAGCCACGGTAACAATCAGACGCAGTTAGCTAAAGTAGGTGCTAATGCTGCCGCCTGCTCAGCTGCATGAGTTAATTTACTCTATTTGAGCTACACTGGCTGTGTTTAGACTGGCAGCCCAATTCTGATCTTTTTTTCATTAATTGGCCTTTTGACCAATCAGATCAGCTCGGGAAGAAAATCAGATGTGAAAAGATCTGATGTGACTGGCCAAAATAGCAATTAAAGGAAAAAATAATGGAATTGTCCCATTAATACCGTCTTCTTGTCTATATTGGGTCTGGTCTACGGACTCAGGGCTGCTGAGTCGATTCAATCCCCCATCCCACCACGTGGTCCTGAAGGTCCTTGCCCTCCTCCGCTCTCATTGAGGGTGAGTTATATTAGCTCGTTAGCCCTAACGAGGCTGTTGCCATAGCGTTCCTGGGCTTTGATGAAAGGAAACATAATCGCGTGCTAAACTGCAATATGAAAGGATACTCTGGCTTTACAGTGAGGCTAGTCGTCACTAAGGGCTGAGGTTGGTGTTGTCAAACAAAGAGGGGAAAGGGGCAGATGGGTTGATATTTGAACAACGCAGCAGTCCAAAGCAATTAGAAAGAAGCTATTAGAATGCTAATACTAATTCTGGAGGCTAGCAAGACCTTTATATCCCTAGACGTAGAGGCGCAATTTGACTTGGGCAATTACTATCTCTTTGTATGGTGTAAGGATTCTGAGAAACACTCCATGTGCCCCATTTTGGCTCCTGCATGTCCCCCCTCGCAGCTTTCTCTGTTTCCTATGGCTGAGGGACCAGCACTTTGCTACACGCGGTCTCCCTCACTTGAGCCTCTGGTGGAACTCTTAATGTGTTATTTCATCTTCCATTGCCATGACCTGATTTCACTCCCATCACTTACTATGAGGTTCAATGGCGGTGGAATCATGTAGCTCTCCACGAAGGGGATCGATTAAAGTTTATTCCTCTGGATGGGTGATTAACAGGGGATGGCCATCCCAGCCGAGAGGTGTTTTATACTGGGCAGGAGAAGGGGACAGGGAGTTCTGAGACTTGGAGAACTAGTCCCATCTCTTCCTGGCCCTCTGCCACAGCCGGTAAATCACGGTTTTGTTAAATAACATATCCCAGAGTGTGGCTTCATTACCAACTTGTTATTGTCAGCAGCAAAAGGTCTGTTAGCTCCAGTGTGGAGCCCTCATCTATTTCATCTGTGAGAATTTAAGATGGCATTAGCGTTAGGCATGGTCCCCTGCAGGTTTTATGTTGTTCCAGGAACATCCCCAATAATGATTCAGGAACGTTTGGTCATAGTCCTCTGGATTACTTAGGACTGAGCCATACTTGGGATTTTAACTCACAACCTCTTGGTTGCTAGGTAGCTGAAGTTCCTGCTGCTCTACCAGGTCTGTGGACAGAATGGAGATCGGCTATACATATATTGCCAACTTGAAGTTATTTTGAGCTGTATTCTGATTTCAATTAGTGTAAAAACAGACTCAGCCTTAACTGGGATTTGAACTTAAAACCTCTTGCTCGCTAGCAACTTGAAATGTCCTGCTACATGTCCTGCTACACCACCAGGTCTGTGAGTATAAAAGAGATTTGGCTACAGACTTGCACTGTGCTAAAAGTTACCCAGGGGTATAAAAAAGGTACACTTCACAGGTACATTTTTGAACTCACATTGGTATTTTTTGGTACCTTGTAGGTATAATGAGACATTGTTCCACCAAATATTTTGAATATAAGGTACGATCATCACTGGGCTTTGATAGTTGGGGGCAATGTACAAGTGAGGCTCATTAGCATATTTGGGGGGTGATCAATTATATGTGTATTTGTGCCAACAATCAGTGGAAGTATTGTAGCAGTTTAAGTTAAAGGTTATGCTGATGCAAGTTGATCACCTCCTTTGACTAATGAGCTGCACGTAAAGAGCTTATTGTTAACTTTCCAGTAATTTAATGGCAACTCGTTGCTAGAAGTTGCTGTGAATTTGACTTTTCTTGACTGGAAACAATTTGACAGTAAGTTATTGTGAATTTTACAATAACTTACTGTCAAATGGTTTCCAGTCAAGAAAAGTGGCTGGCTGCCAGTAGCAATACATGCCAGAAACCCATTGTGCATTCACCGACTCTTCTGTTGACAACATGCAACATAACTTGCTAATTGGCAGCATACTGTAGCAGATGCAGCCTATCAGAATATTACAGGCGTGGCTTTCAGCTAGATCTTTTTGGTCTCCCATGAGAGAGAATGTCATCCCAGTTAATGTGCTCTGCTGTATTCTGTTCATAAATACTAAGCTTATACACTGTCAGTTCTCCAGCCTTGGTTAAGGCTGACATAAGTGTATGTGATGCCACAGAGTCATGCAATATTTAATTTATTGCTAGTCACCATGTTATTGTAATACTCACTTCCCTGCCACACCATCAGGTCAGTGGGTGTGATAGATTAGCTACAGTAAGTTACAGTGAAATGTACAATAACCGACGTTCAGCTATTTACACTTCTGTGAACCAGCTGTAAGCTACCGCACAATACACAGTAACCTCTTAACAGTACAGCTCTTGCTTGTTACAAGTTCTTACAAAGATTGCAGAACTGACAGTGTCAAAATAAGTATTCAACCTTCATCAACATAACGATAAACCACTTAAACTAGTTCAACATTTCCACTGACAGTTGGCACAAATAAAACATATTTTATTCCATGCCCCCAAATATGCTTATGAGCTCAAGCCAGCACATTACCCAGACCAGACAGTTTATTAGGTACGCCCGTTCACAAAAATGGATCACTCCTACAGACAGTGAGTCACGTGGCCGTGGCTTGCTTTATAAAGCTGGCAGAAAGCATCCAGTTACTGTTCGGTTTGAAAGTTAGAATGGCCAAAACTACTGACCTAAGTGACTTTGAGCGTGGTATGATTGTCGGTGCCAGGTGCAGAGTGAAATCATGTGGTTTTTCCGTAAGTGGCTTACTCGGAGCATCTCAATTCTTGAACCGGTGTCCCGTTACCCATTACCACAGGCCTCTCAATCACAGTAGCCGTGGACATGGAGCTGTCTGAGGAGAGGAGAGTAGAGGAGGGCAGACCGGCCGGGCCGGGCCCAGGCCAAGCCGGTGGCCACCGTGCTAAAACTAAATTAAAACAGACATGAGCTCACAGTGGTTCCATTCTGTCAGCAACCTGTCTCTCAGGAGAACCCGATACGAAGGGCCAGATGCAGTGACATCTCAGAGGGACGCAAATCCTCCCCTCCGCCCCCGCTGCTTCTCATAAACTGGGAGAGAGGTGGAAACAATCGAAATGTGCCACCCTGGATTGGAAGAATCAGGGGTCTGGTTGTGACAAGCAATTTTGTCAAATAGTTGTGACTTTCCATCCTGGTGAGTCAGGCTGTTAGTGCAGTCTGTGGAAACCTGGAAACCTTCTAGTCTAGAATGATACTGTTCACGACTTGAAGTATGGTTGTACAGGGATATATAAAGGTTTTAAAATGCTCTCAAAATAGAGACTAATACGGTTTTGAAATGGCCACCTAGGACTCGAGAAATTTGTGACAAGCAATTTAGTCAAGTCCATGTGACTTTTCATAGAGGTGAGTCACGCTGTATTATGTAATCACGGTGGAGACAACAGACTCTTAACTCGCTTTTGAGAACCTCAAGTGCTATTCTTACCAGCAACCGTCTGATTATCAAGATCTTAAGATGTTCTCCTCGCAAATCAAGACATCAAACACACTCACTCCCACGCGCTGCTGAAGAAGTTATTGCTGTACATAAAGGCTTTGTCAACAAAGTACTGTACAAGTCGGCTTATGGCAGCCTGCAGATTCACAGGTGATTGACGCTTTCAAGCAGTAGTTGACCTCTCTTCAGTGAGTCACTGAGTCACAGTGCATTATAATAAAAGATACCGGGCTCAGCACTGGGGCTCTCTTGGTGACATCCTTCAGCGAGGTAAAGCGAGCTGGCTTCCTGGGCAGCTGACGTGGGCACTGTCTGGCACCTGTCAGTCTGCGGGTGGCCAAGTGTGGCAGCCTCCATTAGCCTTGTTGACAGATGCACATGGGTATCACTCACTCTCTGGGTCACACAGTCGCCCGCACACCAACAACTGCTACAGAGTCACCTTGAGCTTTGACAGTACAGTGGCCCGTGCGTAGGTAAACGTGAACTGGCCCAGGACAATAGAGAAAGAGGAAGCTGCCTACTTGAGTCATTTTGGCAAGTGCGACCGATCTTCCTTATCCTTTCATTAATTTGTTAATTCGCTGCCATGATGATCCGGTTCGAGTCACCAGGGTCACTTCTCACCACTGCCTCTATCGCTCTATCGTATGAAGGGGTGATCTGGATGGACACGCTGTCAGATCAATACTAAGGTCTTCAATGCTCAAAGTGCACTCCATGAACATCCCATAGATTTAATTGGGACATCTTCACCCAGATAATTAATGAATTTCATCTGCCCGCCAATCCTCTGACAGAAACATGGAGCCTTGCAACATACAGTGCCTTGCGAAAGTATTCGGCCCCCTTGAACTTTGCGACCTTTTGCCACATTTTAGGCTTCAAACATAAAGATATAAAACTGTATTTTTTTGTGAAGAATCAACAACAAGTGGGACACAATCATGAAGTGGAACGACATTGATTGGATATTTCAAACTTTTTTAAACAAATCAAAAACTGAAAAATTGGGCGTGCAAAATTATTCAGCCCCTTTACTTTCAGTGCAGCAAACTCTCTCCAGACGTTCAGTGAGGATCTCTGAATGATCCAATGTTGACCTAAATGACTAATGATGATAAATACAATCCACCTGTGTGTAATCAAGTCTTCGTATAAATGCACCTGCACTGTGATAGTCTCAGAGGTCCGTTAAAAGCGCAGAGAGCATCATGAAGAACAAGGAACACACCAGGCAGGTCCGAGATACTGTTGTGAAGAAGTTTAAAGCCTGATTTGGATACAAAAAGATTTCCCAAGCTTTAAACATCCCAAGGAGCACTGTGCAAGCGATGGAAGGAGTATCAGACCACTGCAAATCTACCAAGACCTGGCCGTCCCTCTAAACTTTCAGCTCATACAAGGAGAAGACTGATCAGAGATGCAGCCAAGAGGCCCATGATCACTCTGGATGAACTGCAGAGATCTACAGCTGAGGTGGGAAACTCTGTCCATAGGACAACAATCAGTCGTATATTGCACAAATCAGGCCTTTATGGAAGAGTGGCAAGAAGAAAGCAATTTCTTAAAGATATCCATAAAAAGTGTTGTTTAAAGTTTGCCACAAGCCACCTGGGAGACACACCAAACATGTGGAAGAAGGTGCTTTGGTCAGATGAAACCAAAATTGAACTTTTTGGCAACAATGCAAAACGTTATGTTTGGCGTAAAAGCAACACAGCTCATCACCCTGAACACACCATCCCCACTGTCAAACATGGTGGTGGCAGCATCATGGTTTGGGCCTGCTTTTCTTCAGCAGGGACAGGGAAGATGGTTAAAATTGATGGGAAGATGGATGGAGCCAAATACAGGACCATTCTGGAAGAAAACCTGATGGAGTCTGCAAAAGACCTGAGACTGGGACGGAGATTTGTCTTCCAACAAGACAATGATCCAAAACATAAAGCAAAATCTAAAAATTAACATATCCAGGTGTTAGAATGGCCAAGTCAAAGTCCAGACCTGAATCCAATCGAGAATCTGTGGAAAGAACTGAAAACTGCTGTTCACAAATGCTCTCCATCCAACCTCACTGAGCTCGAGCTGTTTTGCAAGGAGGAATGGGAAAAAATTTCAGTCTCTCGATGTGCAAAACTGATAGAGACATACCCCAAGCGACTTACAGCTGTAATCGCAGCAAAAGGTGGCGCTACAAAGTATTAACTTAAGGGGGCTGAATAATTTTGCACGCCCAATTTTTCAGTTTTTGATTTGTTAAAAAAGTTTGAAATATCCAATAAATGTCGTTCCACTTCATGATTGTGTCCCACTTGTTGTTGATTCTTCATAAAAAAATACAGTTTTATATCTTTATGTTTGAAGCCTGAAATGTGGCAAAAGGTCGCAAAGTTCAAGGGGGCCGAATACTTTCGCAAGGCACTATATGTAGCTGGTCGTTCGTGACAGCAGCTTTAAGTGTTTGGCTACATGCCAGGGGGCTTAAACACTGTTTAATAAGTCAATTGTGGTGGTGACGCAAGGGATGACAAAGACTTTGACGCAGGATTTGAAGGGAAGATTACTATTGTCTCTTCGGGTGGGCACAATTTGATATTAGCCCACAACGAGTGCCTTTTTGACAGCGCACAATTGCATTGCATATTTCACATGGAGAAGCCAGCCGTATATAAAAAGTAGCCAGCCAGGGGGTCCTATATAAAACGTAGCCAGCCAGGGGGTCCTATATAAAACGTAGCCAGCCAGGGGGTCCTATATAAAAAGTAGCCAGCCAGGGGTCCTATATAAAAAGTAGCCAGCCAGGGGGTCCTATATAAAACGTAGCCAGCCAGGGGGTCCTATATAAAACGTAGCCAGCCAGGGGGTCCTATATAAAACGTAGCCAGCCAGGGGGTCCTATATAAAACGTAGCCAGCCAGGGGGGTCCTATATAAAACGTAGCCAGCCAGGGGGTCCTATATAAAACGTAGCCAGCCAGGGGGTCCTATATAAAACATAGCCAGCCAGGGGGGTCCTATATAAAACGTAGCCAGCCAGGGGGTCCTATATAAAACGTAGCCAGCCAGGGGGTCCTATATAAAAAGTAGCCAGCCAGGGGTCCTATATAAAAAGTAGCCAGCCAGGGGGTCCTATATAAAACGTAGCCAGCCAGGGGGTCCTATATAAAACGTAGCCAGCCAGGGGGTCCTATATAAAACGTAGCCAGCCAGGGGGTCCTATATAAAACGTAGCCAGCCAGGGGGGTCCTATATAAAACGTAGCCAGCCAGGGGGTCCTATATAAAACGTAGCCAGCCAGGGGGTCCTATATAAAACGTAGCCAGCCAGGGGGTCCTATATAAAACATAGCCAGCCAGGGGGGTCCTATATAAAACGTAGCCAGCCAGGGGGTCCTATATAAAAAGTAGCGGGCCAGGGGGTCCTATATAAAACGTAGCCAGCCAGGGGGGTCCTATATAAAACGTAGCCAGCCAGGGGGTCCTATATCAAAAGTAGCCGGCCAGGGGGTCCTATATAAATGTAGCCAGCCAGGGGGTTTAGTCTAGGCCCAGGCCTGTATGATCAGGATTATTTTCTAAGTAAGATAACCTTTTTTAACATTAAACAACTTCATTCACAACGAACATTGATAACTTTGACAAAATCTTGTACAGAGATACCTCATGTAAAGATTTCAAAGACACAAAAATGAAGGAGAAAAAGAGATCGGAGGGTAGATGTGGAAAAGAGGTCAATGGAATGCGCTGGATTGGCGCATATTCAACAAATCTGATCTAAGTGGAAATTTGTCAAATCCAAATATATTTGGCTGTTATCGCTGCATAACATTTAGAAATGGTCCCTTTTCAGGTTTAGAGGAAGTGACTGCTAAATGCTAACTCCTGTTCGTATAAGCTGGAAGAATAGCTAGGATGCAGAAATCAGTGGTGGAGGTCAAAGCTTTTTTGAACCGTAATGCAGTCGATTGATGACGGGGTTGACATCCATACAAACATTATACTCAGATTTTTACCTCAACATAGGGTGAAATACACATATAAACAGTATCCTAAATGTAGGATCATGTTGCTGGGGGGAAATGAGGAGATTCGGGATCTTTCCTCCACCGCATCTTTCCCCCAAGTGTTTCCATGGCATTTCTATTGTTTTGGTAAAGTTCCATTGACCTCTTTACCGCATCTATGGACGAAGAAGCTTGCCACAAGAAGTGGAGGCAGTTGTGGGACAAGCTAGTAAAGTACATTTTTTTTAAAAAGGGTTGAAGTGGAGATGCAGGTGGGAAAACGGTGCCGCCTTTTTACTCATACTATATATTTTGGTTGAGCTCCTATGTCAAGTACCGTGAAACTGACTCTAACGTCTCAGAAGAGGTAAGGTCTTGTCTTTTCACTTAGCCAGTTGCTCGTAATTAGCTGGCTACAGAGATTAGCCCTGAATCACTACGAGTGGTTTTAAGTGGTGCAGAACTATTTATTGGATGCATATGACACACTCCACTCTGCTCGGCTCCCTGAAGTGCAAGAAGTATGACCGCTCTGATGACCGCTCTGACCGCTCTATCGCTGTAAATGCTGTACGGCCACTGCAGGACCCAGATTGACCATAAATCGGCTTTAAGGGTGTGTATCGATGTAACCTTTATTTAGAGTCACTTAAGAACAAATTCTTATTTACAATGACGGCCTACACCGGTCAATCCCCGACAACGCTGGGCCAATTGTGTGCCACCCCATGGGACTCCCAATCACAGCCGGTTGTAATGGTAAGGAAACTAATGCCATTTTGTAATTTGGGTGAATTGTCCCATAAACAGTTTGGCCTGTCAATCAATCACTGCAGTTTGGGATTGTCAGAGGAGGGGGCAGGATGTTATAGTCACAGAGGTGGTAGGGATTCAGACCCTTCAATCAATGTGGATGAGACTTTGAAGGAAGGCGGTAGATTAGTAATCTAGTCAGAAAAACGAGCCTAGTCTACTTTTTTAATACATTTATTGTGGCAAAAAACAACAGCAAGTTTACTCTTTCAATTTAGTTTATTGTGGCAAAAACCTAAGAAATAAAGTTGTTCTATCAAGTAAACAAGGATTCTATGTTGAGAAACAATATAGAATTGAAGGAAAATGGTTTTGAAAATGCAAACATTTTCAGGGGGAGGACCCCCAGACCACCGCCAGATTGTGCGCCCCCACTTTTATACCAAGTCAGGCACCCGTGAATAGACTTACCGGTATGATTAAAGAATGAAACAGGTGATTAAAGAATGCTACACAGAAAGCAGCAGTTGACTACTCAATTTGACACCAATCAAATCAACTGGCCTATATCAATATATTGAATAGTATCATAGCTTTTATAACTTTCAATCTGTTTTTATTTGATATATCTTGAACCAGAATGAGGCTCTCTCTCCCCTACCAATTGTTCTTGCAGTGAGGATTCAACATCTTCATCGAATGTTTTCATAATTTATCTGCAGATATATCAAAAACTACTAGTATCCTACCAGTATGCACATTAGGGAGACAAATGAATGGCTCTCAGCGAGGAGATTCGGTTCCCAACATTCACCTAAAAGATCTGTTCAAACAGAGGCTTTGGCTCGCGAAAAACCCATCACTAGGCTACATTGATGAATCCCTTTAGCGGTCACTGCCAAGTCTTGACATGGGCTTCGAATTCTAGGAAAATACAAATAAGATCTTTGGTTAACAATATGTTGTATGATTTATGGAATAAGCTATAACTGATTGACTTTATTCAGTCAGTTCGAAACCTTTTATAAACTTGTGAACACTTGCTGTTCATTTGTCAATCAAAGCACAGTAAATAGCCTATGTGCCCCGACTTCCTGGCTGACTATATGAAAGTTAAAACACAAAATAAAATAAAATGAACGTGCAATAATGAATTGGATTTCAACCCATTGTTACCGCTTACATTACATGGGAGAACAAACATAACACAGAGAGGTGTGGCAGAGAGCAGACTGACAAACCAACAGTGTTCCCTGTCATCGCTCACTTTGTGACTGACAGGCACCTGTCCTATCCAATAGATCACTAGAAGATGGAGAAGATAGACTTTCCTGACTAGCAATTTGAACATTTTGAATGAAAAGACGTGTAAAAAAGTGTAAAAAAAAAGTGTGTAAGTGAAGTGGAAAAAGTCAAGTGGAAAAACACTGCATCGCATATACACATGAATTTAAAACCTGCATTGATTACCACTGCCTTCATATAGACATCCCACAAAGTAGAAACTAAGAGTTTTGTCAGTCATACAGTTATGTTCTTTTTACATGCTAACACCCTTTTTCCCCAGCATCAAAATGGGGAGGACCTGTGTGTCTCGTAGTGAATCATCCCACACATCTGGCAGGCCTGCTCCTCTGACATGTCGGACAGAGGCCCAGCTGTGTGGGGGGATAGGTGTCCCGGCGCTCCGCCTGCCCCGGCGCTGATCAATGATAACATGTGTTAATGAGTGTTTACTGCATGCCTGGCTGCAGTCCCTTTCTCACCACCTGTCTGTTACAATTATGTCCACAATACATCCATCCCACACCCACCCTCCCATACCTGATTAGTATGTAGAGTATGGGCCGATCAATGCCTTGGGGAGTGGGTAAATGTGACAGGCTTTTTTTGCTCAGGATGATTAAATACCTGATGATTAAAGCCATTATACCGGTATGCTCAGACCTCGCTTTTAACTAACCGCTCGCTTAGTGGACGATACAGGAATACAAATCACATCAGTGAGTGAGTCTGCGTATGTTGGGTTTAAGAGGAAACTGGACTGACAGAGAACACAATTAACTGGAAGTCTTGGGAAAAAAAGCTGTGTATTGAGTTTCTAAACAGGAAACTGTCAGTAGTCTCTGTGGTCATATCACACACACACACTGCCACTCGAAAGCCATGAGAGGTTCTGGTATTATTGGGTTTCAGCCACCAGCACTTAGCTACAGTGACCTATGATGCACTATTCTCCTGTACAGATAGACAAACTGACAGAGACAGACAGACAAACAGCCAGTGGGCCTCTGTGTACTGTAGTGGGACATATCCTTCAATGTCTCCTCCTCTATCCATTCAAACGCAGATATATGACTGAGCACGGGTTCCCAAACTTTTTGGGCCCTTGACCCCATTTTTGCGACCCCACCATGTAAAAAAAAAGGTAATGTAATCAACGGCCAATGTTTACTTTTTTAATTGGGGCTATGACAGTGAAAGTCTATTACAAATCAGTCTGACAGTACTTTTGACAGTGTCCACTCTGTCCTGCTCAGCTTGTGGGCATTGTAGAAGGAGACACATGCGTGTTCTTGATAGTCTTATCTGTCCGTGATGGGATTATAATATTTTCTAGCCTAAATTGTTCAATAGCTAGATTTGTAGGAAGACAACAGAAACCACTCTGTTTATTACAACCGCATCTAGCGGCTACTGGAGGCTACTGATGTAACCCCGGTTCTACGTACCAAGTGCAATTATTTTAAAAGAAATTCAGAGTTTCTCTCACAACCCCATTTTCAAATCAGGCGACCCCACATGAGACCGCAACCCCTAGTTTGGGAGACGTTGGCTTAGAGCCACTCACTGTGTGGCTAACATTGATTTGTGGACGTTCACTGAAAACATGAATGGTTTTAGCTTTCAGATGTTATAGGTAAAAGCCCATTACAATGAAGTATGAGCATGAGGCCTGTACAGTGTTTATTGTCAATTGGAAGACCAGGCCTATAATGTAACCGTAGTGTATGAGTGTACAATATGTGCTAACATATGATGCACACAACGTGCTTGGATTGTGACAGGGTAGACAAGATAAGCCCACACAGACTCTGAATGCCTCCATCCATTTTATTTAGCCAGATATTACAAAGGTTATCTGTGCGGATTACAATGCAGTCTCAGTGGTTCGTGGCACCATGCTCCCTGAATATCTGATGGCACTGTAAATGTCAAGTATGGATCGTTTGACATCTCTGGGAAAAAAAATGGAGAGCGCTCCTTTGAATGAATATGACTGAGGTTGGCCTGAGTGCTCTCTGCTAGTTTTGTATTAAGACGTATTGTCCATTTGTGTACAACATTACTTATTGGGATTCAGGCTTTTGGCAAATTGATAATCAATCACTTTTAGGGTAAATTGCCACGTAAATCCATTATAATATTGCACTGAAGAAATGGATCAATAATGAGTGTGGTCTTTAAAGAGAGAACTTTTAAAAAGGAAAGTTTTAGACTGTTAACAGGAAACCAGTCGCTTTTCTACATTGCATCAATTAGAGAGCGCAGGAAAGACACCAACTTGGTCCATTTGATCAAAGGAGTAGGCTGGGTCACACTTTAATTGTATATTCCGGATAGTCCATTTGCAGATGCTCTAACGATGGTCAAACAAACTATCTGTTGATAAGCAACTGCTTGCTAAGGTTACGGTTAGGGTTAGGTTTAGAATAAGGCGTTAGGATAAGGCTTAAGGTTAGGGCTAGGGTTAGTAGATAGTTGAAATGCTCCTGATAGTCTGTAAAGCATCAACAGATGGACTATCCAAATATAGTGTTACCACAGGCTGTCCTTTGCACACTCACACACATCCAAGCCAATTTGAACTTGGAATTTATGCAAATGATCCTTCCTGGGGATATTGAAGTCCAAGTGGATAAGGTTACCATTTCCCCATCCCTTGAATCTGGACAGTGTGTAACATATCATGTAATTCTCACTGAGGTACATCTAAAATGATCCCTTATCCTTTCCACAGCCGTGTCATTTGCACACTCACACGAATCCTTTTAACTGAAATCAATCGAGTCCCCTGGTAGGTGGATGGGTTCTTTGCCGGATCCATGACAACAGTGACGTTTTTGAAGGGAGCGATGACAGAAAATTGCCCCAAGTAGAGGCAAAGAAGAAGAGGCAAAAGTCTCTCTAAACCAACTCAGCAGATTATGCTACTTCTCTCAGCATCCTAGCTACAGCACTCTGGTACTTATGCAAATTATTTATTCTCCTAAATGCTGTGCAATTTATTTACAACAAAATTAGTTACTGTGAAAAAGGTCATTTCCATAATAATGACAGAGGCCGGTCTCAGGAGCAATTGCAGGCTAAGACTAAAGAATCAAATTAAATAGAGTAGATAAGACGACAAGTACATAGTAACCTAGTAACTATACTGAACAAAAATGTAAACCCAACATGCAAAAATGTCTAAGATTTTACTGAGTTACAGTCCATATAAGGAAATACGTCAAATTTAAATAAATTCCTCAGGTAATCAATGGATTCCACATGACTGGGAATATAGATATGCATATGTTGGTCACAGACACCATAAAAAAATGTAGGGGCATGGATCAGAAAAACAGTCAGTATCTGGTGTGACCATCATTTGCCTTCTTCGTCGCTTAGAGTTGATTAGGCTGTTGATTGTGTCCTGTAGAATGTTGTCCCACTCCTTTTCAATGGCTGTGTGAAGTTGCTGGATATCAAATCAAAGTTTATTTGTCACGTGCGCCAAATACAACAAGTGTAGACCTTACAGTGAAATGCTTACTTACAGGCTCTAACCAATGGTGAGAAAAAAAGGTGTATGTGTGTGTGTGTGTGTGTGTAGGTAAGTAAAGAAATAAAACAACAGTAAAAAGACATTTGAAAAAAAGAGTAGCAAAGGCTATATACATACACCTGTTAGTCAGGCCTATTGAGGTAGTGTGTACATGTAGGTATCGTTAAAGTGACTATGCATATATGATGAACAGAGAATAGCAGAAGCGTAAAAAGAGGGGTTGGCGGGTGGTGTGACACAATGCAGATGGCCCGACCAACCAGTGCTCCCGCACATTGGCTAACCGGGCTATTTAGGTAGTATGTACATGAATGTATAGTTAAAGTGACTATGCATATAAGATAAACAGAGAGTAGTAGCAGTGTAAAAGAGGGGTTGGGGGGGGGGGGGGACAATGCAAATAGTCCTGGTAACCATTTGGTTACCTGTTCAGGAGTCTTATGGCTTGGGGGTAAAAACTGTTGAGACGCCTTTTTGTCCTAGACTTGGCACTCCGGTACCGCTTGCCATGCGGTAGTAGAGAGAACAGTCTATGACTGGGGTGGCTGGGGTCTTTGACAATTTTTAGGGCCTTCCTCTGACATCGCCTGGTGTAGAGGTCCTGGATGGCAGGCAGCATTGCCCCAGTGATGTAATGGGAAGTACGCACTACACTCTGAAGTGCCTTGCGGTCAGAGCAATTGCCATACCAGAGCAATTGCCGTACCAGGCAGTGATGCAACCGGTCAGGATGCTCTCGATGTTGCAGCTGTAGAACCTTTTGAGGATCTCAGGACCCATGCCAAATCTTTTTAGTTTCCTGAGTGGGAATAGGCTTTGTCGTGCCCTCTTTACGACTGTCTTGGTGTGCTTGGACCAAATCTAGTATGTTGTTGATGTGGACACCAAGGAATTTGAAGCTCTCAACCTGCTCCACTACATCCCCGTTGATGAGAATGGGGACGTGCTCGGTGGTCCTTTTCCTGTTGTCCACAATCATCTCCTTAGTCTTGGTTACGTTGAGGGATAGGTTGTTATTCTGGTACCACCCGGGCAGGTCTCTGACCTCCTCCCTATAGGCTGTCTCGTCGTTGTCGGTGATCAGTCCTACCACTGTTGTGTCGTCAGCAAACTTAATGATGATGTTGGAGTCATGCCTGGCCATGCAGTCCTGGGTCAACAGGGAGTACAGGAGGGGACTGAGCACGCACCCCTGGGGAGCTCCAGTGTTGAGGATCAGTGTGGCAGATGTGTTACTACCTACCCTCACCACCTGGGGGCGGCCTGTCAGGAAGTCCAGGATCCAGTTGCAGAGGGAGGTGTTTAGTCCCAGGATCCTTAGCTTGGTGATGAGCTTTGAGGGTACTATGGTGTTGAACGCTGAGCTGTAGTCAATGAATAGCATTCTCACATAGGTGTTCATTTTGTCCAGGTGGGAAAGGGCAGTGTGGAGTGCAATAGAGATTGCATCATCTGTGGATCTGTTGGTCTGCAAATTGGAGTGGGTCTAGGGTTTCTGGGATAATGGTTTTGATGTGAGCCATTACCAGCCTTTCAAAGCACTTCATGACTACGGACGTGAGTGCTACGGGTCTGTAGTCATTTAGGCAGGTTGCTTTTGTGTTCTTGGGCACAGGGACTATGGTGGTCTGCTTGAAGCATGTTGGTATTACAGACTCAATCAGGGACATGTTGAAAATGTCAGTGAAGACACCTGCCAGTTTGTCAGCACATGCCTGGAGCACACGTCCTGGTAATCCGTCTTCACAATCCTTGTGTTTGTTGACCTGTTTAAAGGTCTTACTCACATTGGCTATGGAGAGCGTGATCACACAGTCGTCCGGAACAGCTGATGCTCTCATGCATGCCTCAGTGTTGCTTGCCTCGAAGCGAGCATATAAGTGATGTAGCTTGTCTGATAGGCTCGTGTCACTGGGCAGCTCGCGGCTGTCCTTCCCTTTGTAGTCTGTAATAGTTTGCAAGCCCTGCCACATCCGACGAGCGTCGGAGCAGGTGTAGTATGATTCAATCTTAGCCCTGTATTGACGCTTTGCCCGTTTTTAGGTTCGTCACAGGGCATAGCAGGATTTCTTGTAAGCTTCCGGGTTACCTTGAAAGTGGCAGCTCTACCCTTTAGCTCAGTGTGAATGTTGCCTGTAATCCATGGCTTCTGTTTGGGGTATGTACGTACAGTCACTGTGGGAACTGCGTCCTCAATGCACTTATTGATAAAGCCAGTGAATGATGTGGTGTATTCCTCAATGCATCGGAAGAATCCCGGAACATGTTCCAGTCTGTGACAGCAAAGCAGTCCTGTAGTTCAGCATCTGCTTCATCTGACCATTTTTTTAATAGACCGAGTCACTGGTGCTTCCTGCTTTAACTTTTGCTTG
Organism: Oncorhynchus mykiss; assembly: GCF_013265735.2. Classification (NCBI taxonomy): domain Eukaryota; kingdom Metazoa; phylum Chordata; class Actinopteri; order Salmoniformes; family Salmonidae; genus Oncorhynchus; species Oncorhynchus mykiss. The sequence goes on from NC_048579.1 coordinate 21,474,071, forward strand.
TAAGCAGGAATCAGGAGGATAGAGTTGTGGTCAGATTTACCAAATGGAGGGCGAGGGAGAGCTTTGTACGCGTCTCTGTGTGTAGTACAGGTGATCTAGAATTTTTTTCCCTCTGGTTGCACAGAGGGATAGAGATTATAGATAGAGATTTGGTAGAACTGATTTAAGTTTCGCTACATTAAAGTCTCCGGCCACTAGGAGCGCCACCTCTGGGTGAGTGGTTTCCTGTTTGCTCATTTCCTTATACAGCTGACTGAGTCTTAGTGCCAGCACCTGTCTGTGGTGGTAAATAAACAGCCACGAAAAGTATAGCTGAGAACTCTCTAGGCAAGTAGTGCGGCCTGCAGTTTACCACAATATACTCTACTTCAGGCGAGCAAAATCTAGAGACTTCCTTAGATTTCGTGCACCAGCTATTGTTTACAAATATGCACACACCGCCCCCCCTCGTCTACCGGAGTGTGCTGTTCTATCCTGCCAGTGCAGCGTGCATCCCGCTAGCTGAATATCCATGTTGTCATTCAGCCACGATTCCATGAAGCATAGGATATTACAGTTTTTGATGTCCCGTTGGTAGGATATTCATTCGTACCTCGTCTAGTTTATTGTCCAATGATTGCACGTTGGTGAGTAATATTGACGGTAACGTCAGCTTTCCTAGTTGTCTTCTGCGGGTCCGGACGAGGCATCCGGCTCTTCGTTGCTTCCTTTTGTGAATAATTGGGATGTCTGCCCTGTGGGGTGTTTGGAGAATATCGTGTGAGTCCTGCTTGTTGTTGTTGTTGTTGAAGAAATCTTTGTCTAATCCGAGGTGAGTGATCGCTGTACTGATATCCAGAAGCTCTTTTCTTCTGTAAGATACAGTTGCAGAGGGGCCTCCCGGGTGCCGCAGTGGTTAAGGGCGCTGTACTGCAGCAGAGACCCTGGGTTCACACCCAGGCTCTGTCGTAACCGGCCGCGACCGGGAGGTCCGTGGGGCGACGCACAATTGGCCTAGCGTCGTCCGGGTTAGGGAGGGCTTGGCCGGTAGGGATATCCTTGTCTCATCGCGCACCAGCGACTCCTGTGGCGGGCCGGGCGCAGTGCACGCTAACCAAGGTTGCCAGGTGCACAGTGTTTCCTCCGACACATTGGTGCGGCTGGCTTCCAGGTTGGATGCGCGCTGTGTTAAGAAGCAGTGCGGCTTGGTTGGGTTGTGTATCGAAGGACGCATGACTTTCAACCTTCGTCTCTCCCGAGCCCGTACAGGAGTTGTAGCGATGAGACAAGATAGTAGATACTAACAATTTCATCCAGCAAGAGCTGGAACATGCTGTCATACACGTTGATCTAGGGCATCCCAAACACGCTAAATGGTTGACATTACTGGTGAGTATGCAGGCCATGGAAGAACTGGGACATTTTCAGCTTACAGGAATTGTGTAGAGATCCTTGCGACATGTGGACTGCATTAACATTCTAAAACATTAGTGGCATTTTATTGTCCCCAGCACAAGGTAATGATTGTGCTGTTTAATGATCATCACCTGTGTAATGATCAGCTTCTTGATATGCTATATCTGTCAGGTGGATGGTTTATTTTGATAAAAGAGAAATGCTCACTAACAGGGATGCAAACAAATTTGTGCACAAAATGTATTTTCATTTGGAATGTGTCACTCACAAAAAACAAAGTGATTGTTCACCAAAGAGGCACTCTATTGAGTCAGCTCATCCTCAACACATTTCTCCTTCATGGATGATACATGGCATTGTCTGAACAAATCAATTTAATGCAAAGACACCAGTGCGGTGGCATTTTCACCAATGCTTATAACTGAGTTGCCAAGTGACTCTTCCAAAGGGCTGTTAAGGAACTTAAGCAGTGGCTCAATTTCCCAGCTAAGTAGATAGAAAGAGACCTTTTGTGACCTTCCTGTCATTTGTGACCACGTATTTCAGAATTTTAAAAAATCCTACAGTTTGTTAAATGAAAAAAGAGAGAGGGCCAAGAAATTATAATGGCTCTGGACAACATGTCTTGCTGACAGGACATTTTGCAGGTACAGTGGGCAATTAGGAAGCAGCAAAGCTCCCCTTCAAGGAACAGACATATTTTTTATTTATTTTTTAATGACATTTTGAGAGAGGTAAATAAAGAGCTTTTTCTAGCCACCCTATCTTTCTCTCGTTCTCCCTCTACCTCCCTATATCTATCCCGCCAGTCTATCTCCCTCTCCCCCTGTCCTGTCTCCAGTAGCTCATCGTGATGGAGATGTGCTGAGCTGGGGAAAGACGAAGGTAAAAAGCAGTCATCCAGAAAGAACAATTAAATCAGAGTGGCACAGTGAATGCCCAGGCCCCCCTGGAGAAGCCGATAAAGAGTTGGCCCGCCTACCGAGGATACAGCTTTAGAGTCCTGTCGAAGCACGGAAAACACTCACTTACAGACAGTCCATCTCCTACTCTCCTCTTGCAGAAGTCTGGGTCTCCGCGGATAGAGACAAATCTCTCCAGACCAACTGTGAAATGTTGAGCTCAGACACTAGACCAGAGACATGATGTCAGTGACATACTGCACGGAATAAAAATAAACATAACATGTATAGTGTTGGTCCCATCTTTCATGAGCTGAAATAAAAGATCCCAGAAATGTTCCATTGGCACAAAAAGCTTATTTCTCCAAAATGTTTGTTTACAACGTTGTTAGTGAGCATTTCTCCTTTGCCAAGATAATCCATCCACCTGACAGTTGTGGCATATCACCAAGCTGATTAAGCAGCATGATCATTACACAGCTGCACCTTGTGCTGGGGACAATAATAGGCCACTCTAAAATATGAAAATTTGTCACACAACAGATGTCTCAACTTGAGGGAGCGTGCAATCGGCATGCTGACCGCAGGAATGTCTACAAGATCTGTTGCCAGAGTATTTAATGTTAATTGCTCTACAATAAGCTGCCCCCCCAACATCGTTTTAGAGAATTTGGCAGTACGTCCAATGAGCCACGCAACTGCAGACCACGTGTATGGCATCGTGTGGGCGAGGGGTTTGCTGCTGTCAACATCGTGAACAGAGTGTGCCATGGTGTCAATGGGGTTATGGTATAAGCTATAGACAACGAACACAATTACATTTTATCGATGGCAATTTGAAGGCACAGAAATACTGTGACATGCTTCCTCCCCACATTATAATTGGAAGAGGAAGTGTAAACTCTAACATAGCCTACCTATTAGCTAGAAAGGTAACACCAAACACATTTTCGCTAAGAGCAGCTGTATAGTCAAGAAAACTTACCAGCGGCCAGCGCACTGATAGCCTAATCACAGGAGTAAAAAACAGGAGTAGCATGCTGAATGCAAACAAACCAATACTGCCTGAAGACTAATGCTACTGAGGGCTAAACAAAGGGAGAGGAATCAGTGTGATGATGAAGTCCAGGTGTGCGTAACGATTGGGGAGCAGGTTTGCGCAAGGATGGTTGCCAGGTGTGTGTAATGTGGGTTACCAGGACTGGTGGTTAGTAGACCGGCAACGTCGAGTAAGCGTGACAGTGTGTAATTGGTAATTTGCTCAATATTAAGAGTTAAGAAATAAAGTGCACATCATTAGAAATAATATATTCTCCTCTTTTCTACTGTAGGTATGTTATGTAATTAAAAATGTGCATATTCTGTTGTTGTTATCGATATTCATTACATTGATTAAAATAAATATTTGTTAACTTTTTGTTAAGTTACAACAACAATCTTCCATTCTTTCCACAGATTTTCAATGGGATTCAAACCCGGGCTTTGGCTGGGCCACTCAAGGACTTTAACATTCTTGTTCTGAAGCCATTACAGTGTTGCTTTGGCTGTATGCTTGGGGTCATTGTCCTGTTGGAGGTCGTTTGCACTCTGAAGCAGGTTCTACTCAAGGATTTGCCTGTATTGGGCTCCATTCATTGTTTTTAGAAATGTTTGCAAATGTATTGAAAATGAAGTACAGAAATATCTCATTTACACAAGTATTCACACCCCTAAGTCAATACTTTGTAGAAGCACTTTTGGTGGTGATTACATCGGTGAGTCTTTCTGGGTAAATCTCTAAGAGCTTTGCACACCAAGATTGCAGATTATTTGCCCAATGCTCTTTTAGATATTCTTCACGCTCTGTCAAGTTGATTGTTGATCATTGCTAGACAGCCAGTATCAAGTCTTGCCATTGATTTTCAAGCCGATTTAAGTCAAAACTGTAACTAGGCCACGCAGGAACATTCAATGTTGTCTTGGGAAGTAACTCCGGTGTAGATTTGACTGTGTGTTATAGTTTGTTGTCCTGCTGAAAGGTGAATTTGTCTCCCAGTGTCTGTTGGAAAGCAGACTGAACCAGGCTATCCTCTAGGATTTTGTCTGTGCTTAATGCTGTATTCCGTTTATTTTTATCCTAAAAAAAACTCCCTAATCTTTGCCGATGACAAGCACACCCATAACATGATGCAGCCACCACTATTCTTGAAAATATGGAGACAGTCATGGGTAGTATTGGATTTGCCCCAATCATAACACTTTGTATTCAGAACAAAATGTTAACTTTTTAGCTTTGCAATTTTTTTTTTCAGTATTACTTTAGTGCCTTGTTGCAAAGAGGATGCATGTTTTGCAATATTTTTATTCTGTACAAGCTTCCTTCTTTTCACTCTGTCAATTAGGTTAGTGTTGTGGAGTAACTACAATGTTGTTGATCCATCCTCAGTTTTCTCCTATCACAACCATTAAACTATGTAACTAATTTAAAATCACCCTTGGCCTCATGGTGAAATCCCTGAGCAGTTTCCTTCCTCTCCGGCAACTGAGTTAGGAAGGACGCCTGTATCTTTGTAGTGAATGAGTGTATTGATATATTATCCAAAGTGTAATTAATAACTTTTCCAGGCTCAAAGGGGTATTCAGCATCTGCATTAAAATATATTACACATCTACCAATCGATGCCCTTCTTTGTGAGGCATTGAAAAACCTCCCTGGTCTTTGTGGTTAAATCTGTGCTTGAAATGAACTACTCGATGGAGGGACCTTACAGATAATTGTATTTGTGGGGTACAGAGATGGGATAGTTATTCAAAAATCATGTTAGCCACTATTATTGAACAAATAATGAGTCCATGCAACTTACTCTGTGATTTGGTAAGCACATTTTTACTCCTGAACTTATTTCGGCTTGCCATAACAAAGGGGTTGAATACTTATTGACTCAAGACATTTCAGCTTTTAATTGTTAATTTATTTCTAAAATGTTCTACAAACTAAAGTCCACTTTGACATTATTGGGTATTGTGGATAGATCAGTAACACAACATCTCAATGTACTCAATTTAAAATGCAGACTGAAAAAGAAAATAACTAAAATGACTCGGTAGTAGTAGTTTTCGAGAAAGAAATATGGATAAACAAACAGCGAAACTGGCCTAAACTCTAAAGTATTTATGCACACAACCCGGTTTAATATGTAAAGTATACGACAAAAAATCTGAATTAATGACTATATTGCAAATACTGTACATAATGACTCTAAACTCCTGTCTAGAAATATTGGAGAAATATGGATATTTGTGCATCTCCTGATGACATACTGTACTGTATACCTTGACAGATCATGTACTGAAATTCCAGTGTTACGCTTTGCATGAAACATTATAGCCCTAGCAGAACACCTGGCCGGCCAGTGGATAATCAGTCTAAATGATTAGCCAGGTCCTATTTGTTAGACAGTCATGTTATAACAGCAGCAAGGCAGCAGGAACAGCAGTAGCGAAGGTAAGATGATAAACAGCAGTGCTAGGGAAAAGGGGAGAATATCTCAATGGTTGGGAGACCACACATGATGACAGGGAGGCGAGAAGGACCAGACAGCGAAGGCCGAACGCGTGTGTTTATGTTCTCCTGACAACAGCAGGCCTCCTTGAGGGAGAGGAGAGGAGACGAGAGAACCTTATCTCCCCAACAAGGCTTAATGGGGTAATGGAAAACTCCCCCTGCATTCTGGGTAAGGAAGGGAACGTGGACAGAATGTGACTCCAAGGGGGAACAAAACGAGGAGTTGGTGTTGTAGTGTGATGAAGTCGGTGAGGCGAATAACCCAACTTACATCGTGATGTGATCTGAATACTATGCATGCGGAAAATCTGAATCTCAGTCTCTGCTTCATAGTAAATAACACATAGTAACAAGAGAGCTTGAAGAGAATTAGAGAAGGCGATGGAGCCTGACTGAAAAAAGGCTGAAATTCTGGCTGGGAAAATGGCACAGCTTTTATCGGTATGGGGTCCCTGCACACGATTAGATTGGCAGACAGTTCCGGCTGCTGGTGGCATCCAGGGACATCTTGCCAGGCGCTGAGCGGGAATCAATAGAAAACCGACGGGGAATGCCAAAGTAGACACTGTTAATGTCCAAATTAAATTACACTTAAAGATTTACAGTAATTGTAGTGGCGCAAAGGAAGATGGACATTAAAAAGAGGAAGGTGCTGTCATTAGATAGTCACTCTCTGTTAGTAGAAGGGAATGAGATATGGTTAGAGTGTTTTGTAGGGGTTTGGACGGAAACACCAAAGTTTCTCTAAATGAGTTTGAAAATAAAAGGAAAGGCAACATCCCTGGGGTCACGATGAGAAGGCACAGCACAATCTGATTGGGTGTGATCTCTGGGGAGGATACACAGGTCCTGAGGGTGGGACCGGGACCGGTGGAGAGGAACGGATGGGACAGTGTTACAGGAACTCAATACTTTGGTGATTCAATTGCTACCCACCAGTTGTGAGAGAGCAAAAGAATAACAGAATGTCCAGAATCACAAAGTGGTAAAGTAGGAGCTAGCTGCCTTTAGGTGGCAACTTTGGTACAGAGGAGTAGTAATTATTTTGTTACAAGTTAGAGGGATAGACAGAACACCAAAGATAAGAAGAGGCTGTTTCGAGAGGAAAGCAACTACCCTGAGACTCAACACATCATGATAAATGTAACACGTCTGAATCGATATTGAGCAATGCTAGAGACAACCAGCACATATTTCCTCATCAAATGCTTTGGGGGGAGAGGTTAGCGAGCTCCAGTATATGCTGTTGCACTGAGGCGAGACTCTGATGTATGGCAGGCTACACAATGAATAGCTGATGGATGGATGCGTGAAGTGAGGATGCTGACTGATACAGATGAGAGCTATAATGGCTTTGACAGCAGAGGGATGCCTCCCTCTGAGGATGTTTAGGTCTCATAGAGCCTCTCTAACTCACATAACCTGCCATTCCAATTGGCTGGGAAAAGCCAGGTTGACAATCACTCCAACAGACCAGCCAATGGAGAGGAAAGGTTAAGGGCAAAGAGGTGGGCATTTAAACATATCCCCATGGATACTGGCCATTCCAGACCAAGGTGACTGGTTTGAGATGCCATCCTCTTGTACTTCACTTAAAAGCATGGGGCAATCAGCGCCCACTCTAGTGAGACCTTGCCAGACCAGCCTGTGTTACAAGTAGCTGAAACAGCTAATGTAAGCCTGAGTTTTTTAAGCCTTTCATAAAGTGGCTCCGTGGTCAGTTTGGGGTCAGAGACGTATGACACGGACAGGAGAGGAGAGGAGAGGGAAAAAAAGGATAGGGGAGGATAGGAGATCGTGAGACGTTTGCCATGGAAGAATTTCACCTTCATTATATAAAGCAATGCTTGATAGAGTCCCCCTGGAACTGAGGAAAGAAGTGACCTTTCATGAAGAAGTGACCTGTAATATATTCTCAACGGCCCCCTGCTGCAGCCTGCTTACCGTCACAGTTGTAATGGTTAGACACACAAGGTAAGGGTGTTAGGAGAAACTGTGTTACTATTGTGTGGAACAGCTATTGTGCACAATACTGCATTAGCATGCAGAAAATATCTGTCTTTTTGCCTAAATTCTGTTATTGTAGACTGTACAAGAATAATTTAAGCCCTACGTTTTTCTGCAGTCCACACAAAAATGTTTAAGCTCTAGGCTTAACTGGAGAGTGATGGTCCATCTTGGCATGACCTGGGGAATCATGGTCAGTCAATAAGCTACAGAAGCAGCACAGATTTACACAGAAAAGAGGCTTAAATAGTAACTTGCTATTCTGTTCCCGTAGTGATAAAAAGAAGTACACCATTTTGGGAGCCAATGAAAGTAGAACTTCTCCACACCTGCAGTTCTTTCTCTCAGAAACAAAACATGACCTCCAGACACAACAAATGGCTGCTATGACTGCGAGACCAACCACAACAAATCTTGCCCTCAGATTGTTTTTCAATGCTTGAAAGAGAACCTGGGTCTAGTGTTTTCGAAAGTGTCAGCCTTGAAGTACAGTACAGTACTGAGGGGTGGAGAGATAACAGAGTGGCTCTTCAGTATTCTGAGCAGTGCGGTGCCGCTAGCCTTGAACCGGCTCCAGGTGAGAGAGGATGAGTGTGGAACCCAGTTAGAGCTAAGCAGTGGTCTCAGCTTAATTAACTGGCAGGATGCAGACTTAAATTACCTCACGGTGAGAGGCTGGCATTTAACAGAGGGGGAAAATAGCTCTCTCCCAAAGAATGGGCCAACTACAGATGGGCAAATGTCATTGGCATGGAGGTTTTTTAAAAGATACATTTTTTTCTTTTTTTCGGAACCACAAATAAACAAACCCTTGGCTGCATCTGGCAATGCTATTTGAATGTTTGCGACGAGTGGAACGTGGTGTCATCCACTCAAGAGAACCATATGGGGCCTAGTAAGGGGGCAAAGATAGGGGTTGGAACTCTGATTTAGCCTGGCTCTTAGCCACATTTTTATTAAGCTGCGCTAACGATACACCACGTGGTCGATCTGGTTGATGCCAGGCTACTTTTGACATTTATCTCACTACGACTTGCACCTCCTGTCTGCATCATGGGGGAGTTAAAGACTTCCACTCCATCATTATCCCAGGTGAAGCTGTAATTATCATGCACTCCAGTCCCCCACTCACTCCAGACAGAGACTCCTGGAGTGAAGGGTTCCTCTGGAGAGAGATACAGCTGTGTGGGATCAACAGATGCTTTGATCTGCAGGATGGGAATGACACAGACGGTAGGTACGATACAGCATAGCACAGCAAATCCTAAGACCAAAACAGTTTGATGAGTTGGAAAATACGTTTCAAAAGCCTATCGAGTGCCTCCTAGAGTGGAATGCAACTGCCAAGCCAAAAGAGCTGTCTCTCTCTGAGACGCTCAGCTCAACACTGTGCTTGTCTTCAGAAGTTTCTCTGTACACAGACACACATTGGCAGGCTGGTTAAACCCTCTTTGAAGGCCGGCTGGATCAGGAGATCTGTAGTTACCACTCGTTTGGACGAGGAGCGCAATCACTGTAAATCTTTGCCTGCCTGGGCAAAGGCAGAGTCAAAAAACCAAACAGCGCTGTTGCCTAATGACCATTTGGAAGGAGTGAAAAGGATGGGAGCTGAATTAATTTTAACTACATGGGCCTGTATGAAAGATTATAATGGGCATCTAACAAGGGATCAATACACAACAGTCTCAAATGTTCAAATTCAAGAAGAGACAAAGGGAAGTTATGCATCAGTGATTTGTCAGTGGTTGCACAGGAAGCCAGGGAAGATTATAATAACAGACAACACGCTGACCTTTGTCCCAATCCCATTAAAATATAACAAGGGCCCTCATCCCCTTGGCATTGTCCTGGTGATTGTTTCCATGCCGCCACTTGGCTAGTCCCCGTCTGGGCTTGGAGACGCGTCGGCTCTCTGTCTGAACCAGGGCAGGGTGCGTGTGTGTATATGTGTGTACATGCATGTGTGTGTGTATGTTTGGGGGGGGGGGGTTAGAGGTCTGAGGGGACGGACTCCATTAGCAATGGGCCATGTGGGCACTTACAGTACCCCACGGAGTTGAGTGTCACTCAGGGCTCACAATGACCTCCACACCCTGTCACCTCTAAGAGGAGTGACCCAATTCTCAACTTATAGAGGTTGTCAGTAATACTTCACAGACCTGACAGAGGGGGAAGGTCCAAAACAGAGAGAATGAGGTATATGTTACATTCAACATCTCTTGCAAGCTGTTGAATCTTGCATTCATGACATCATCCTGAACTCATTTCTGGTGGTTAGTGACAGTGGAGCTGTCTTATTTTGGAACAGCGGGGGTGTGACTGGCTGTTGTTGGACTAGAGCGGCATACAGAGAGGGTGTGAGAGACACGTCTGCCCCCCTCCTGTCCTCTCTATCTGCCTAGAGAGATAAGAGAGGGTTTCAGCGTCACCCCCACCGAGCCTGGAGGGGACCAGAATCGTCTTCACACACTGTCTGTCTGCCTGCTCCTCCATTCATTATCATGTGTTACTCTACAGTACCTCCATCACTGATGAACAGAGGAGTGTGTGTGTTTGGGTCTGGCACATACACCTTTGTGAGTATCAATTTATAGTATCAACACTCACAAAATGTGCCTATTCTGTATTAAATCACTTAGAAATCCCAACATCACAAAATGTCTCAGGATGTTAGAACATTTTTGCACCACCAAGCTCAGTGTCTGCTCCCTGCTATGCCCAGCAGGCTGGCACGAACAGAAGCAAACAGAACAAAATAAGAGTTTCTATTGGACAAATTCAGGTAGGTCCATTTTGTTCTATTTGCATCTGTTTAAAAAACACATTTTGTATTCATCTGCGGAATGAATACACCCTCTGGAGAGAGACAAGGACTGTGGGTGTTTTTGGTGTGTCAGGGGGTTGTGTATGTGTGTGTGTGTGTGTGTGTGTCTGTCAGAGGAGCGGGTACAAGGGATTATAATGCTTACTGTACTCTTCTCCATTACGCCCTGGGCACCTGCCACCGAGCAGCGCCTGCTGCTGCAAACAGCCCTCTGCTGCATGGATACAGCACACACCCGCACCACTCAAACCACCTCATCTGCTAAATACAGTGTGAATCTAGAGAGAGATAGGGACGTAGAGAGAAATGTGAACTCACTGTGTACAATATCCTTTTTATTCCCCACGTTTCAACTTAAAATAAGTCCATCAACCTACTGTTCAATTATTTCAACATCAATAGTAAAAGTAAAGTTCTATATTCACGCTTGACTTTTGGAAAAATCCTACAAATTCCTATCACTTGTCATAACCAGTATGTGGAACATTTATCTGCATTGAACAGTCCATTTATCTGCATTGAACAGTCCATTTATCTGCATTGAACAGTCCATTTACCACGGACCTGGTGTCAAACTAGTCTCCTGACAACTCTCTCCTCAGTCTAAAGAGAGAGCACTTTGATTGTAGGGCACTCTGATCAGTCGTCACTTGTCGGCCAACTTCAAGGTCACGTCATTCTAGCTCTGTCACTGTTGTTGGGTTGGGAGACAGAGAAGGGACTCTGATAGGTCCCAGGGGCCATTGGTGAGGTCCCCTCAGTGGCCCTGTAGGTGGCTCAATCAGACATGACACAATGGCCTGACATACTGTTCTGGGTAGTGCTGGTCTGGGCAGGACTAGGCTGGTCTGGGCTGAACTGGTCTGGGCAGGGCTTGGCTGGTCGGGGTAAGGCTGGTCTGGGCAGGACTGGGCTGGGCTGAACTGGTCTGGGTAGGGCTGGTCTGGGCAGGACTGGGCTGGGCTGAACTGGTCTGGGCTGGTCGGGGTAGGGCTGGAGATTGAGGGAGAGTTGGGAGAACAGGCTGACTGTTGATGAGTAATGCATGGATAACATCCACTGTCCTGCCAGGAGGCTGGTGCTGTGTGACTAATCCCACTCACTACCTACTGTAAATGAGACAGACTGCTCACTGCTCACTTATCATCTGTATATGCTGTGAGCAAACATACATAAATACTGATAGAAGGGCAAAAAAATATCAGAGTTGTTGGACAGACTAATACATTTGTTATGGTTATCAAAAGTGCTCTCTCACAAGGAAACCATGTGTTTGATATATTTGATACCAATCCACCCATTCCGCTCCAGCCATTACCACAAGCATGTCCACCCCAATGAAGGTTCCACCAACCTCCTGTGACACACAACACTTCGAGGAGATAAAACAGATGCTCTGTGAGGCAGACAGACACTCCAGAAGTGATCTTCTTTCTTTCTGATTGCCAGATCACGGCCACGCAATGAAACCTACTGAAACCTTGTCAGTCAAACAGTAGACACAGATTGTATTGTACGAATGATAATATACTCCGCCTTGGGGAAAAGGAGATCTGGCTGCTTGCAGTTTGACCTTGCATTGGTTTGAAGTCATGTCTACCCAACCAATCATTTATATAATGTGTGACTGTGTTTAGAGTTGAATGTTTTGGAGGAGGTATTTGGTTGATGCTTGACTCTTCCATTGAAGTGGTGATGTGTGAAAACATTTTGACAGGTTGAAAGAGGATAGGAAGCTGTCTCAGCAGCTGGAATATAGAAACAGAGAGAGATAGAGAGACAGAGAGAGACGGGGGAGTGAACAACTGTAATGAGGGGGGAGAGAGGGCAAGAGAAAAGGTTGAAGGAAAATAATCAATTCGATCATTCAGCTAAATGTCAAAGCAGAAGTGGAAGTGGATAGACGCATTAAATTTCAGAGGCAGGATTTAACTACACACAACAGGTAATTCAGCACCATGGACAGGGACTGCTGCATAGTTTTGAATGGTTCCTGGCTGCAGGAGGAAGTGGGACTAGCGCATATATGGGCAAAGGATGGAAAGGAAACCATCTTGGGAATATCTTAACGGTCTAAAGTCTTCTCCTTTCTTGTCTGTTATGTCAGTCAAAGATGATGTACAGTATATCACAAAAGTTTTGTAAATATTTGAGTATATCTTTTCATGTGACAACACTGAAGAAATGACACTTTGCTACAATGTAAAGTTGTGAGTGTGCAGCTTGTATAACAGTGTACATTTGCTGTCCCCTCAAAATAACTCAACACACAGCCATTAATGTCTAAACCGCTGGCAACAAAAGTGAGTACACCCCTAAGTGAAAATGTCCAAATTGGGCCCAATTAGCCATTTTTCCTCCCTGGTGTCATGTGACTCGTTAGTGTTAAAAGGTCTCAGGTGTGAATGGGGAGCAGGTGTGTTAAATTTGGTATCATCGCTCTCACACTCCCTCATACTGACTGGTCACTGGAAGTTCAACATGGCACTTCATGGCAAAGAACTCTCTGAGGATCTGAAAAAAAGAATTGTTGCTCTACATAAAGATGGCCTGGGCTATAAGAAGATAGCCAATACCCTGAAACTGAGCTGCAGCACAGTGGCCAAGACCATACAGCGGTTTAACTGGACAGGTTCCACTCAGAACAGGCCTCGCCATGGTCGACCAAAGAAGTTGAGTGCACGTGCTCAGCGTCATATCCAGAGGTTGTCTTTGGGAAATAGACGTATGAGTGCTGCCAGCATTGCTGCAGAGGTTGAAGGGGTGGGTGGTCAGCCGGTCAGTGCTCAGACCATACGCCGTACACTGCATCAAATTGGTATGCATGGCTGTCGTCCCAGAAGGAAGCCTCTTCTAAAGATGATGCACAAGAAAGCCCGCAAACAGTTTGCTGAAGACAAGCAGACTAAGGACATGGATTACTGGAACCATGTCCTGTGGTCTGATGAGACCAAGATAAACTTATTTGGTTCAGATGGTGTCAAGCGTGTGTGGCGGCAACCAGGTGAGGACTACTAAGACAAGTGTGTCTTGCCTACAGTCAAGCATGGTGGTGGGAGTGTCATGGTCTAGGGCTGCATGAGTGCTGCCGGCACTGGGGAGCTACAGTTCATTGAGGGAACCATGAATGCCAACATGTACTGTGACATACTGAAGCAGAGCATGATCCCCTCCCTTCGGAGACTGGGCCGCAGGGCAGTCTTCCAACATGATAATGACCCCAAACACACCTCCCAGACAACCACTACCTTGCTAAAGAATCTGAGGGTAAAGGTGATGGGCTGGCCAAGCATGTCTCCAGACCTAAACCCTATTGAGCATCTGTGGGGCATCCTCAAAATGAAGGTGGAGGAGTGCAAGGTCTCTAACATCCACCAGCTCCGTGATGTCGTCATGGAGGAATGGAAGAGGACTCCAGTGGCAACCTGTGAAGCTCTGGTGAACTCCATGCCCAAGAGGGTTAAGGCAGTGCTGGAAAATGGTGGCCACATAAAATATTGACATATTTTGTTCTCAGCTCCTGCTTTTCCAAGTCTCTTTTTCTTGCCCTCCTGGTTTTGACCCTTGCCTATTCTGACTCTGAGCCCGTCTGCCAACCTGTAACTTTGCCCCAACTCTGGATTGTTGACCTCTGCCTACCCTGACCCTGAGCCTGCCTGTTGTCTGGTACTGTTGCCACAACTCTGGTTTACTGACCCCTGCCTGCCTTGACCTGTCTATTGCCTGCCACTGTTGAAATATTAAACCATTGTCAATTTCACGTGTCTGCATCTGGGTCTTACCTTGATTTCTGATAGAAACAACAGAACAGAACCAATTACGCCTCAGGAAAGAACCAAAGAGAGTGACATATATAGGGAAGGTAATCAGGCAGGTGATTGAGTCCAGGTGAGTCTGATGAGGAGCTGATGCGCGTAACGATGGTGACAGGTGTGAGTAGCCTGACGACCTCGAGCACCGGAGAAGGAGTATACATGACACTACCCCCTCCAAGAAGCGCAGCTCCAGCCTCAGGACGCCAACCAGAGGGTCGGTCCCGAGGACCAGGAATGGATCAGTTGCTTCTGTCTGAGGCGTGGGAGCCTGACGAGCCGGCCAAGGCGCCGGATCCTGACGAGCGGGCTAAGACTCGGGAGCCTGCCGAGCCAACCAAGTCTTGTGAACCTGACGAGCCAGCTGAGGCATGGGAGCCTGACGAGCTAGCTGAGGCATCCTCAGTAGACTCGGCAACGGACACTTGACAGGACAACCGGGTCTTGTAAACCTGACAAACCGACTGTGGCATGAAAGCCTGACGAGCCAGCTGAGGCATCCCAGGTTGCTCCGGTAGTGGCACCCGGTCCCAACGTCACCTACACTCACACAAAAAAAAAAAAAAACTCCCTGATGTTCCCGTTTGATGAGGCGTTATTCTTCAGGGAGTGACTTTTAATCATAAGTAACAGAACAAACACAAGTAGCGAACAGACATGAAACAAAGGAACAGAAACAATAACGCCTCGGGAAAGAATCAAGGGGAGTTTAATCAGGCAGGTGATTGAGTCCATGTACGTCTGATGAGGCGCTGATGGTGACAGGTGTGCATAATAATGAGCAGTATTTGTGACAAATATAAACACAACATGCAACAATTTCTAAGATTTTACTATGGATTACACATCACTGGGCAGGGGTGCAGTCATGGATGGGCCCACTGGGGAGCCAGGCCCAGCCAATCAGAATTAGTTTTCACCACAAAAGGGCTTCATTACAAACAGAAATACTCCTCAGTCAACTGGAATACATTCATTAGGCCCTAATCTATGGATTTCACCTGCCTGGGAATACAGATATGCATATGTTGGTCACAGATACCTTAAACAAAAAGGAAGCCTCATGCAGCCTCACGCAGCGCGATACATCTCCTTCTCATAGAGTTGATCAGGCTGTTAATTGTGGCCCGTGGAATGTTGTCCCACTCCTCTTCAATGGCTGTGTGAAGTTGCTGGATATTGTCGGGAACTGGAACACGCTGTTGCACAAGTTGATCCAGAGCATCCCAAACGTGCTCAATGGGTGACATGTCTGGTGAGTATGCAGGCCATGGAAGAACTGGGATATTTTCAGCTTCCAGGAATTGTGTAGAGATCCTTGCGACATGGGCAGTACATTGTCATGCTTAAACATGAGGGGATGGTGGTGGGGGATGAATGGCATGACAACGGGACTTAGGAACTCATCACGGTATCTCTGTGCATTCAAATTGCAATCGCGTTCATTGTCTGTAGCTTACGCCTGCCCATACCATAGCCCCACCGCCACCATTGGGCACTCTGTTCACAACGTTGACATCAGCAAACCGCTCGCCCACACAACACCATACACGTGGTCTGTTGTTGCGAGGTCGGTTGGAAGCACTGCCAAATTCTTTAAAACAATGTTGGAGGTGACTTATGGTAGAAAAATTAACATTACATTCTCTGGCAACAGCTCTGGTGGACATTCCTGCAGTCAGCATGCCAATTGCACACTCCCTCAAAACTTGAGACATCTATGGCATTGTGTTGTGTAACAAAACTGCACATTTTAGAGTGACCTTTTATTGTCTCCAGCACAAGGTGCAACTGTGTAATGATCATGCTGTTTAATATTTTTCTTGATACGCCACACCTGCCAGGGAGATGGCTTATCTTGGCAAAGGAGACATGCTCACTAACAGGGATGTAAACAAATGTGTGCACAACATTTGAGAGAAATAAGCTTCCTCCACCTCCCCTTTTATTTCAGCTCATGAAACATGGGACCAACACTTTACATCTATTGACCTGTATGTTCAGTACCAGATGTCTTTTTCAGCTTATTCACAAACCTGACTTGACAACATGGAAGGATCTATTTGG
The DNA here is from genome assembly GCF_013265735.2 of Oncorhynchus mykiss. Lineage (NCBI taxonomy): Eukaryota > Metazoa > Chordata > Actinopteri > Salmoniformes > Salmonidae > Oncorhynchus > Oncorhynchus mykiss. The sequence goes on from NC_048579.1 coordinate 21,490,622, forward strand.
CCAATACAAGAATATGGAGGAAACCATGCTGGTTTGCAGCACAATGGAATCCCAATATATATATTTTTTTCCTGTGCTCTCCTCCCCTGAATCTCTCCCTCCTTTCTCTCTCTTTCTCCCACACACCCTTGTTAGTCTTAGGGTGGTGGGAGGACACTACAGAGTTCTAGAACCAATCCAAGACCAATCGTCATGGCTTCTTCTTAGCGTTTTTTATTGACGGCTAGTCCTGGTAAGTGGATGGGAACATATTGAATAATTAATATAGATAGAGCTAGCAGGTCTCCCAATTACCTCTCCTTCCCAACAACACTGCATGACTCACTTATGATTTATACGCCACCAGGGTATTTGGTTTGGCGAACTGAATATGATTAAGTCTCCTCGTAACTAATAACGCTTGAATGTGGTATCTGATATTCAAACAGACAGCACATGTTCACTGGCCTTGTCGTCTTTTAGACACATGGCGTTGTGTCTATGGGTACAAATAGAGATGATTTATCAATCGTGTCTCAAACAACTCCACAAAGGGACATAGAGGCTGCAGAAGCTAGTGTATTTACAAATGGGATGTTTCTGCTCATTGTATGGATCTATGAGTGGGATCTGGTTACACCGTTGCATAAAGTGCACACGCGCATTCACACACACACACACACACACACACACACACACACACACACACACACACACACACACACACACACACACACACGTATTTTCCCCAAACTGTCTACATATCTGTCCATTACCACCCAGTCAGAACGGGTGTAGTGATGAGGATAGAGGTGCACTCTTGTCTGTCTGTCTGCCTGCCTATCTGCCTGCCTATCTGCCTATCTGCCTGCCTGCCTGCCTGCCTGCCTGCCTGCCTGCCTGCCTGTCTGTCTGTCTGTCTGTCTGTCTGCCTGCCTGCCTGCCAGCCTGCCTGCCTGCCTGCCTGCCTGTCTGCCTTCCTTTCTGCCTGCCTGCCTGCCTGTCTGTCTGTCTGTCTGTCTGTCTGTCTGCCTGCCTGCCTGCCAGCCTGCCAGCCTGCCTGCCTGCCTGCCTGCATGCCTTTCTGCCTGCCTGCCTGCCTGTCTGTCTGTCTGCCGGTCTATCTGCCTGACGATATGGAATATTACATTCAGCTCAAGTGCCCATTTGACTCCATGAAAAAAAAGAGAACGGCACGTCTTTCCGTGCAATCTAAGCATCTGCTACACGATCGTACATAACATCACGACTTCTGGGATCACGACCAAACAGACAAGGAAATTAGACAGCTGTCTTTTAAGTTACTATGAAAAGCACAGTAAAGTTTTACAACAGCAAAAGATCACAACAGCAAAACCAACTGGGAGCCCCTGGATGTGAATCTTTCAGGAGGGATGAAATATTAACGAGCTCTAGAGAGAGACAGAGAGAACGAGACAGAGAGAGAGAGAGAGACATTACATTAACAACACCACAAACGCCCCCCCCCCTAAAATCGTATTGTATGCCACCACAACCTCCACACAATCACATTACACTGTACACAACAACACAGTACAATACAATCCATCCTCCAGCACCACATTACAACTGTACATACAACCCCTCCTTTCCAGCAAACAGACAGCCCTCCTGAACCCCAATACCTCCTGAAACATCTCCACACTGTTGATCATTTTATAAAACACAAATTCAACCCTAAGATGCTCAGAGACACTCAGCCACGCTCAAGGTCCTAAACGATATCTTAACAGCCATCGATAACAAACAATAGTGTGCAGCCATCCGTATTCATTGACTTGGCCAAGGCTTTCAAGTCTGTCAATCACCACATCGGCAGACTCAATAGCCTTGGTTTCTCAAATGATTGCCTGGCCTGGTTCACCAACTACTTCTCTGATAGAGTTCAGTGTTTCAAATCTGAGGGCCTGTTGTCTGGGCCTCTGGCAGTCTCTATGGGGGTGCCACAGGGTTCAATTCTTGGGCCAACTCTCTTCTCTGTATACATCAATGATGTCGCTCTTGCTGCTAGTCTCTGATCCACCTCTACGCAGACGACACCATTCTGTATACTTCTGGCCCTTCTTTGGACACTGTGTTAACAACCCTCCAGACGAGCTTCAATGCCATACAACACTCCTTCCGTGGCCTCCAACTGCTCTTTTACAAGTAAAACTAAATGCATGCTTTTCAACCGATCGCTGCCTGCACCTGCCCGCCCGTCCAGCATCACTACTCTGGACGGCTCTGACTTAGAATATGTGGACAACTACAAATACCTAGTTGTCTGGTTAGACTGTAAACTCTCCTTCCAGACTCACATCAAAAATCTCCAATCCAAAGTTAAATCTAGAATTGGCTTCCTATTTCGCAACAAAGCATCCTTCACTCATGCTGCCAAACATACCCTCGTAAAACTGACCATCCTACCGATCCTTGACTTCGGCGATGTCCTTTACAAAATAGCCTCCAATACCCTACTCAATAAATTGGATGCAGTCTATCACAGTGCCATCACTTTTTTGTTTTGTCACTAAAGCCCCATATACTACCCACCACTGCGACCTGTAGGCTCTCGTTGGCTGGCCCTCGCTTCATACTCATTGTCAAACCCACTGGCTCCAGGTCATCTACAAGACCCTGCTAGGTAAAGTCCCCCCTTAGCTCAGCTCGCTGGTCACCATAGCAGCACCCATCTGTAGCACTCGCTCCAGCAGGTATATCTCTCTGGCCACACCCAAAACCAATTCCTCTGTTGGCCACCTCTCCTTCCAGTTCTCTGCTGCCAATGACTGGAATGAACTACAAAAATCTCTGAAACTGGAAACACTTATCTCCCTCACTAGCTTTAAGCACCAGCTGTCAGAGCAGCTCACATATTACTGCACCTGTACATAGCCCATCTATAATTTGGCCCAAACAACTACCTCTTCCCCTACTGTATTTATTTATTTATTTTGCTCTTTTGCACCCCATTATTTTATTTCTACTTTGCACATTCTTCCACTGCAAATCTACCATTCCAGTGTTTTACTTGCTATATTGTATTTACTTCGCCACCATGGCCTTTTTTTGCCTTTACCTCCCTTATCTCACCTCATTTGCTCACATTGTATATAGACTTATTGTTCTACTGTATAATTGAATATGTTTGTTTTACTCCATGTGTAACTCTGTGTTGTTGTATGTGTCGAACTGCTTTGCTTTATCTTGGCCAGGTCGCAATTGTAAATGAGAACTTGTTCTCTACTTGCCTACCTGGTTAAATAAAGGTGAAATAAAATAAATAAAGAATAATAACACTGGGTCCATTGACCCCAGGCTCGGAGAGTTAAAAGTCAGTACATCCTCCAAACTCTCCTACCTGCTGTCACTTGTAGTGGTGGAAACGGTGGTGGCCCCTTCTTCCGAGGCTGCTCGAGCACCCTCCTCAATGGCTCCAGCAGCACCTCCTGGACCTCCTCCATGCCTCTTTCCAGCAACCTAAGAGAGTGCCAACTCTTGGGAGGTTTTCCCGATAAGAAAAGATCTGCTAACTTGCGCTGTAGGTCCGCAAGCAGAACGCCCGGGGGATTGAGAACGGCCAATTTATGCCATAGGGAGGAAGCCACCAAGTTGTTGATGATCAGCAACCTCCCTCTGTACGACACTTGGGAGAGGAGCTACCTCCACTTCGTCAGCTCCGACAACACCGCTTGTGACACTCCTTCCCAGTTCTTCCTAACCTCCGAGCCCAGAAACAGCACAAGCATCTTTAGCCCCACTGCAACCCCCCTGGAAGCCTCGGAGGTGCCCTGTCCCTCCATGCCCCACATAACAGAGCCTCACTCTTGCCCCAGTTTACATCAGTCGAAGATGCCCCCTCGTACACCCTCAAACTATTCTCCAGGGCCCGTAGGTTCTGCTCATCCCTAACCACACTGAGACATCATCAGTGTATGTTGGCACTGCTATGCCTGTCCCCAACCCTAGGCCTGGTTCACATACTCCCTATAGCCTCCTGAGTAGCAGGCCCAGAAGGGGCTCAATAACAATAATATATAGCTAACCCAAGAGAGGGCCTCCCTGGTGAATGCCTACAGCGCCGTCCACCCATCTTGACCATACATTATGCCCCGGCATACAACATTTTAACACAGGCCACAAAATTCTCCCCAGAACCAAAACAAGACAACACATTGAACAGGTATTCATGGTCCATCCTTTCAAATGCTTTCTCCTGGTTCAAGGGAACCAGTTCAAAGTTCACATTTGAAAGCCTTGATAGGTCCAGCATGTCCCTGATTATGAACAGATTGTCTGTGATTGAGCATCCTGGTCCTTGGAAAATACCTTGTCCACACAGACCAATCCCACAGGCCTCCAGTTCTTTAATGTCACTCAAGTCCCCTTTTTTTGCACAGGAGAGTCGAAGCCGCTTAGCGGCAGCTCCCCCACCCCAACGTACTCACGCAACATGCAAAACAGGTCCTGTTCAATGATTCCCCTGAACTTTTTAGAAAAGTCCTCAGGCAGGCCGTCACGGGCCATCTCAGAGACGAAAGCTGAGAGTTTGTGAAAGGCCAGAAAATGTCAATTTAATTTCTCAGTGACAGAGTTTGGGAAGGTCTGTGAGGAAAACCCGAGAACACACAGGATCGGAGAGTTCTTCACTATACAAATCAGAGAAGAACTCCACAGCCCGCTCCCCCACCCTATCTTGACCACCAGCTCACCCTCCACCTCACTTATGCTACACTCAAGCTTCCCCAGTACTTTCCTGGACTCTGAAGAGGAAAAAGCTATATCCTGCTGTCAGAAAACCCTAATCTGGGCATTCCCTATGTCCCACCACTAACTGAGAGACTCAAACTCTACTTTATGCTGTCCCCACCTCTCCCAAAAGCCTTAGAGGCTTAAGCAAAAAGGGCATCTTGTAAGAGCTTTATATAGAATTTCCAATAGGATGCCTGCCGGGGCCCTGGTGAAAGAGAGAACTGAGCCATGGCAATATGATGGTCTGAAACCCAACTGGGATAATGGAGGCACTCAATAACCTATTGTTCTGATTCTTGAATGTATAGATACGATCCAAACTAGCTACGCTCACCCTACCCCCAACCACCTTCAGCCATGTATACTGCTTTGAGGTGAGATACTTACTTCTCCATGTTTCCACTAGATGGAACTGATTCAGAACATTACTCAACACCCCTACTGAGCCCAAATGAAGCTCCTCACTATTCCTATCTTTAGTAAAGTCAATGGTGCAGTTCCAATCCCCCCCAACACTAGCACCTCATCCAGTGCTAAGTGTGTGAGCTCCTGCCTCAGACACCCAAACAGATGGTGAATTTCTGTACTTTGGTGGAAAAATCTATAAAAATGCAAAGTATAAAAAATACATGTTTTCTGACGACACAACGGTGGTAGGTCTGATCACCGAAGACAATGAGAAAGCCTACAGGGAGGTCAGAGACCTGACAGTGTGGTGCCAGGACAACACCCTCTCCCTCAATGTCAGCAAGACAAAGGAGCTGACGTTGAGCTTCAAGTTCCTTGGTGTCCACATCGCTATGGACCTATCATGGTCCAAACACCCCAACACAGTTGGGAAGAGGTCAAAGCCTCTTTCCCTTTAGGAGACTGAAAAGATTTGGCATGGGCCCTCAGATCCTCAAAGTTATACAGCGGCCCAATTGAAAGCATGGCCGCTTGGTATGGAAACTTCTCGGCATACAACTGCAAGGCGCTACAGAGGGTAAAGCGCACGGCCCAGTACATCACTGGGGCCAAGATCCCTGACATCCAGCCCTTAAAAATGTACTCCAGCCACCCAAGTCATAGTCTGTTCTCTCTGCTACCGCACGGCAAGTGGTACCGGAGCGCCAAGTCTGAGACCAAAAGGCTCCTGAACAGCTTCTACCACAAAGCCATAAAACTGCTGAACAGTTAATTAAAAGGCAACCCGGACATTCTGTTTTTCACCCCCTACCTACATGTACATACTGTAGTACTTCAATAAATCAATCACCTAACCAAACCTACATGTACACATTTACAGAAACCCGCAGGCTGCACACCACCACTTGGCCCAGCTCTACTCTCCTTTCCCTCGGTACCCCCTCCAGTAGCCTGCCCCGCAGCAGAGCTAACCCCAGCCTCTGTCCCCTACGTCCCAGCCCCCACTGCCGGCTGGTCGCGCTTGTCTGCACTAGCACTATTTCCCTCTCTCTGGGCCATGTGTGGGCATGCAAACTTCTTGTGACGTAAGTCCCCAGACTCAAAACATCACAAACTATCTGTGCAAGCAAACCCTGCGTACCACCCCTCCACATACTTAACCTTGAAGTGTCCATTTAGCTGCTGTTCTGCATAGTTAAGACATATAAACACTTGCCTATGAAAGGAGACAACTTGTTTACCGGATCCACCTTGGCACCCAGCCGAGGGCACACAAAAACCATTTGCAGACTTACCAAAATGAACCAAATCCTTGCGGATCTCGAAAAGAACTGCCATGGAAAATATAATTTGGAAAAACCAAAGATAGAGAGTGAGAAATAGATGGAGAGTGAGAAAGAGATGGAGAGCAAGAAAGAGATGGAGAGAGTGAGATGGGCAGAGAAAGAGAGAGAAAGAGGGAGAGAGAGAGGGCGGGAGAGAGAGAGATGAAAGAGAGAGATAAAGAGAGAGATATGGAGAGAGATGGGAAGAGAGAGAGTGATGGAGATGGAGAGAGATGACAGGTAGTATGGTTAGTAAAGGGCAGTGGGGAAGGGAGAGCAATAGGGGCTAGTAAGAATGGAGGTGTGCATTGTTATTTTCTCCCAAACTTATTCCACATTATTTTGATCAGCACTTTTCAACCCAATTAGCAGATGAGAGAATAAAACCTGTAAGGCTGTTTCCACAGCACCTTGAGAGAGGATTACCTTCCTTTCCGTACCACGCAGAACGTTTCACAACGCCACTGCATTTCAACAGCCACCACTTCCCCGATTGAACAAGTTAAACGTGACCTGGGGGCTATAGGCACGCTAATAGTCTGCCAATAGCCAGGGGTCCTAGGAGAGGGAGAGCCAATAAAAACAGGTTTGAATCAATACATTTACAGATCCCATTTATCGACCATCGGTTTGAGCTTGGGCTAAAATATCCTGGAGCTACCATACTAATGGGGGCTATGGGCCAATTGGATCTGGGAGAACCCCTGGGGGAACCAGGCTAGCTTAGCTTGACTGTTCCAATCGCAGTGGAAATCCAAAGCAAGACCAAGAACTGCAGTGAGGTGAGAGGAGGGTATGGGCATATACAGGCTGGTTCCACACCAGCCAGGTACTACATGAAAGCAATATATCAATATAGCAATATATATAACACAGTTTTCCTTTTAACAAGGGAACTTGAAATAGCAGAAAAAGAGGTGAGGTGTGGCGTTACATCTAACGGGTCCAGCATTGATGTCGGGACTCATCAGGTCTGGCTATCGAGCTGCAGGCCACGTGAAATAAACTTTTTAGCGCCACGCAGGGATGCAGGGACACTGTCTCCTCCATCATGACCAATAACTGTCCTGCTCTATCCAGCAGCATACCAGCCTGCATCCCACCGCTGGCTTGCATCTGAAGCTAAGCAAGGTCAATCATAGTTGGTCCCTGGATGGGAGACCAGATGCTGCTGGAAGTGGTGTTGGAGGGCCAGTGGGGAGCACTCTTTCCTCTGGTCTAAGGAGATCCCAGGGTGGTGAAAGGGATATTGCCCTGCGTGGGGTTTTCTGTCTTTTGGATGGGATGTTAAACAGGTGTCCTGACTCTCTGTGGTCATAAAAAATCTCATGGCACTTCTTGTAGGGGTGTTAACCCTGGTGCCATGGCTAAATTCCCAACCTGGCCCCAATCCATCATGGCCACCTAATAATCCCCCTTATTCCTAATTGTCATATATCACTCCTCACCTCTCCCGTCTATGTGTGGTGAGTGTTTTGGGACATTGGTGGTGGACAAGGTGAGTTTCCCCCTACCATGTAAGTAAAGCACTTTGAGTACCTCAGTTGGTAGAAAAGCACTATATAAATCCAATTCCTTAATATTACTCTCACAGTGACAAGCCAAGGCAATCTTCTCAGTTTAAGAGGCCATTTTGGAACTGGCGTTACATTTCCCTTTTTGGCTTGTTGTACAGAGGGCTTGGCGTACTGTCATGTTTGTATAGTGTTTCTCTAGCTCTTGGTTTAATGTGTTTTGTTAAGTAAAGTATCTGTCTTTCTGGTTTGTTTTGCTATTGACTGCCATGCTACCCCAATGTCCAATACCCAATATACAATATCAAACATTATGTTTGTGAAATGTAATGGTGTGTGTCTCTGGTTATGCAAATCCTTACATAAACACTTTGATTAGTAGAAACCCATTAAATTAGACCTTATTTTCATCAGTAGACTTCAGTACATTAGTGGCCTGGAATGGACTGCATTTTCCAGTAATAGTGTCAAGTGCAACAGCATTTTTCTCTAGGTAGAACAATTAGCTACAAAACATGTATTCCAGTGCTTTTCACCAGCTTTGTAGCTGCGTAGGGGGAAAATAACTATAAATAATTGATGTGATGTTCGCTGTGTCCTCGTCAATGTTTCAACTTGGTGTTTGTGTGTGTGTGTGTGTGTGTGTGTGTGTGTGTGTGTGTGTGCGCTCGCGTGCGCTCGCGCGACTATGTGCATGCATGTGAGTGTGTCTGTCTCTTTCATCATTAACATTGTTGATGAGAATACACATTCACATGTCATTAGGCTTCTGTAACGGCTTGCCTGCGCATCTTCGCTTAAAAACATGTACGAAGGGCACGTTAATGGATGGATCATCCAACGCTTCCACTTTCAAAGAAGCCATTGTCTGTCCAACATTCACTAGCTAGCCGCAAAAAAAAAGAAGACATTTTTGGAGAAAACTCCAGGAAGAAAGTCCTCGTTATATCTCTTTCCTGTAGTACTTTGAAGACCACGAGGCAATGGGCAGCCTGGATGTGTTGAACACCTGTTCATGTTATATAGCTCTCTTCAGGAGCCAACACCTCTAAACCAACACTCTATATGAAGCCTGGTTTGAGTGGCTATTCATTGAGCACCATGGGTGTCTGAACTGAAGCGTGTCTGAATGCTCACAAAGAACAAACTGCACAGAATGCACCTCTATCTAAGAACCACTTGTCACAATGCATTTCATTTGGAGCAATGGACACAATTCATAAAAACATGGTGAAATGACATGGTTAACATGAGAAGAATGCAGTTAGGGCCCTGAGTATTTTCTGACCATGTGACCAGTTCAGGAAATACTCTGGGTCCTAGTTGTACAGTAGTACACTATGTTATGTGCTGCCATGGAGGGGGAGAGAAATTGGTTTACAGCTGTGTGCTTTAAGTGCTGCATTAATCTTTAAGGATGCTATTCCATCAATCAGTCTGTGAAGATCAAAATACGATCAAAATACCTCCCTCCCTCCCTCTCCCCCTTCCTCTGTTCACCCTTGCCACTAAATACCACATCATTTTGAGATGAAAGAGGCTATATCAGCCGAGGAGTATCGCTGGTGTTCCATCAGGGTCCTATTATGTCTTTAGAGGATATAAGCAAACATCCCCAAAAACGTACAAGACTTACAAGTAGATGGTACTTTAGAGGAATAAAAGCTATTGTTTTACACACCAAATCTGTCAACTTATGTTATTCCGTCCATTCCCTTTGAAATTCACTAACATCCAATTATCTTGGGAAGATTTGAGAGGTTATTTATATATAGGCTGCTAGAAGAGAGGCTTGTGGGACTGCTCTATGTTAACTAGCTCTATAGTCAGTTCAATGCCAAGACCAAGACTCTACAAGGCACATATTTAGACACAACCCCGGTGTCAGGTTGCGGCTATTACAGTGGAACGCAGTACCTCATTCCCGCAAAGAACAGACTGACAAACAGGTGGACAGCAGGACTTTGATTTTTGCCATTCTTTCCACCGGGTAATTACTTTGGAGGTGTAGCGGGCAAATGGAAATGTCAAAAATAGGCCAGGGGAGAAAAGTCACAGAACGTCATTCCCTTTCCCAACTAGGGCTGTTACGGTGACCATATTACTGCCATACTGGCAGTCACGAGTCATGACCACAGTCAAATTCCATGTAACTGTTGAGTCGCAGTAACTAGGCTTCTCCTAAACTGCTCTCTGATGCCGCTGATGGTCATTAGTAGCCTACCAAACTTGCTATGCCTCATATTAGCTAGGAATGGGCATTTGTTATGTGCGGTTACGTTTTTAATGGGTAGGCTACACTGTTTGTAAAGCAGATTAATGTGCTTAATTTTAACAATTGAGTAATAAATATAGCAGCACGAAAAAGCTGGGATTCTCTTTTAAATAGTGGCCAGTCTTCATACCTGTTTGCACAATGACTGGGTTTATAAAGAACACGTTTCACTAGGCTCTGTAGGCTATGGGCTCACCAACCCTGTTCCAGGGGTCTTGGGCCTATAGCAGTGTTTCCAAAACTCAGTACTCAGGAACCCAAGGGGGTGCACGTTTTGGTTTTTTGCCCTAACCAGCTGACAAAATGTAATGACCACCACAGCCCTGTTCCCAACACCATCCCATCAGAGGCTTTGCCTTGAATCAATGACCCCAGTCCCACCCTCTATCCCCCCCAGCTCTGCTCAGATGCCATTACACCGAGGTGTATCGGGAACCTGGCATGACAAATCCAGTGTATCCAGATAGTATTAACTAAACAGGATGGCTATTGAGCGCGGGTAGCAGTCATATTAAAGTCAGGGCCCATGTAATTAATCAGCGAGAGGCCGGTGGAGGCCGAGCTTATCTGTCTGCCTTTCACTGACCCAAATCCAGACGTGCCGAACAAAGCCGGGCCAAAACTAGACCAACAGAAGGCTACTGAATAGGACCATGGGGATTTATATCTCCTGTGAACAACCAATTACAGTTGTAGACTGTGGACTGAGTCAATACTGTAGCTGGAGACACCAGATCTACAGACATAGTTACAGTGAGCTTTGGAAGAGTTACATCATCATTACATGTATACAAGGCTGCAGGGATCTCAGATTCGGCATGCAACTAGTGTTTGCTATGTCTTGATTTCAGGGCTGTCCCCGACAAAAGAAAATATTGGTCATCCTAGAATTGCCTGTTCTTTTGACCAATCGATTGGTCCAAATGTTAAAACGCGTATTTTTTCCTACATAGACACACCCTATGTGTTTTAATAAAATCAACCATATGTAAGCTACTGAGCTTGGCTGATGCTTTAAGCACACTGTGATTAAATAATTAAGACACACAAATGACTCAAGGGAGCCAGAGATCAAGATAGCCTAACCAGAAGGGGAAAAAAACCTGTTCCCGAACCTCTTCCTCCCGCTGCTGCTGACCTTCGCAGATTCTGCTGTTACACTCCTGCTGTCATTTATAATAAAGTGTTTGTATCTCAAAATCATTATCATGTGGTTAATCAAAATTCTAAAAGTAACTTCCATTGCCATTGCCAACTACTGTATTTAAAAATAGCCTACATAAAGCCAACAAATAAAAAACGTTACAGCCTGCAGGTAGAAAATATCCTGATAAAAATAAACATGGCCTATCTGCAAGGAACTTGAAATATTGTATCAACTATTAACTTGGGTCCTGCCTGAAGCTAGCACTAGCAAACTTGCAAAATTGTATAAAATATTCTGGAACCTCAGAGTTTCCACTGAAAGGAGCTCCAGACAGACACAGCTGTAGGCTATTTGCGCAAGGGATAAGAAGTAATCAGGTAGTCCTATTCTATGACATTTCCACCGGATCAGAGCATTATATTTTTTCCCCCTTTCACGCTGAGTGGTTATCAAAAGAGAGCTGGAAAGATTTTTCAGGCTGTGTTGAGGAACTATTGTCACTCTCAATGGATGTAAAACAGACTTTGTTTACTTGCTGCTTGTGGTGAAGAAAAAAATACTTTGAGTAGTTCCACGGTGGTGAGTTAACACAATCATAAATACTATTAGATACCCAAACGGGCACATTTACAGCGCATTCGGAAAGTATTCAGACCCCTTGACTTTATCCACATTTTGTTACGTTACAGCTGTCATGACGCTGGCCTGGGGGTAGGTTTATGACAGTCATAAAGGTTTATGACAGCCATGAATGTTTATGACAATCATCTCCCCCCTTTTTTCCTCTCTCTACTCTACTGATGTGACTATTGAAAACCCCTTGGTTAACATAGAGATTCTGGGAACATCAGAAGGTGGGGGGAAATTAACCATATTTTGGTAATCCGACCAGTTGATATGCGTTGGTACTTAATGAATATGATGTCAGTTCGGTTGTCATCTGAGACATTTTCATCAATGACAGGATGACATAAAAGGTACAGTGGAAAGTCTACACATTATAGTTATCAGATTCACATGGAATTGTTGTGCAATTTAAATGTTTCAATATAAAATTATTGGTGAAAAGATTAAATGTAATTTTAGCTTCCAAATGAGAGATTTGGGTTTTCATAAGGTTAGGGCTCTGCTCAATCAGTGGCCCGCCCCTGTGAAGAGACATGGGTTATAAAACTATGAAAACACACCCTTCTCCCTACACAATATAAGCCCTTGATGAAAATGTAACCTCCTGTTCCGAGGACGTGAGGACGACAGTCCATACGTTAAAAAGGACTAACATGTCAACTACAGAACTAAGCCAACCTCAGCGTGAGCTTTGGTTGTGAATGGTATGAACTTTGAACTCTTATTCACTAAAGAAGTGAGACATCCTAGCAGTTGAGTTAGCAACAGCAGCTAAAACCGTGGGCTAGGAAAGGACAGACAGAGTATCCCATCTACCACCCAAAGACGACACTACAACGTTTCCCGTTCACCACCAGACACTCTTCAAAGGACAAAGGACTCTGTTGGGCAACACGGCCATCCATCTACCACCAACCTATTGAAGCGCAGCTCAGAGTAAATATTTATTGCATTTTCCTTTTCCAAATGGGCGGTAATTTAGAATGCATAGGATATTGTATTTACGATAGCACATCTTCTCCCTTTGTTCTTCAGTATTCCCGCTCTTTCACTCAAACCCAACCCACTTTCCTTTGTGTAACCAGCTGTCATATCTGCTCCGTTCGCTAAGGACGTTTTCCTTTATGACATAATTTGTAATCAAGGTATAATTCAGTCTGTGTAAATGTAATTCTGTGTGATTAGTTAGGTATTTAGTAAATAAATAATTAAACCCAATTTTGTATTGCTGATTCAACTTGTTAGCCAGGGTTCGTGAAGATAACCAAGAATTTACAACTTTCAGATAAGACTGAAATAAGGTGACAATTAATATTGACTGCTATTGATGTAAAATATTACTAGGTCTTTAAGAGTTTATTCGGAAGATAACAGCTCTATAAATACTATTTTGTGGTGCCCCGACTTTCTAGTTAATTACATTTAGCTCAATCAGGTAATATTAATTACAGAGAAAGGATTTTATAGAATAGCATGTCATATCACTTAATCCGGCATAGCCAAAGACACGACACAGCCTTATTCTAAAATTGATTAAAGAGTTATTTTTCCTCATCACTCGACACACAATACCCCAAAATGACAAAGCAAAAACAGCTTTTTTGAAATATTTGCAAATGTATATATATATAAAAAAAATAAAATGAAATAGCACATTTACATAAGTATTCAAACACTTTACTCAGTACTTTGTTGAAGCACCTTTGGCAGTGATTACAGCCCCGAGTCTTCTTCAGTATGATGCTACAGTACAACATTGGCACACCTGTATTTGGAGAGTTTCTCACATTCTTCTCTGCAGATCCTCTCAATCTCTGTCAGGTTGGATGGGGAGCGTCGCTGCACAGCAATTTTCAGGTCTCTCAAGAGATGTTCGATCAGGTTCAAGTCCAGGCTCTGGCTGGGCCACTCAAGGACATTCAGAGACTTGTCCCAAAGCCACTCCTGCATTATTGTGGCTGTGTGCTTAGGGTAGTTGTCCTGTTGGAAGGTGAACCTTCGCCCCAATCTGAGGTCCTCAGCGCTCTGGAACAAGTTTTCAACAAGGATCTCTCTGTACTTTTCATCTTTCCCTTGATCCTGACTAGTCTCCCAGTCCCCTGCGGCTGAAAAACACAGCATGATGCTGCCACCACCATGTCTCACCGTAGGGATGGTGCCAGGTTTCCTCCAGACGTTACGCTTGGCATTCATGCCAAAGAGTTCAATCATGTTTTCATCAGACCAGAGAATCTTGTTTCTAATGGCCTGAGAGTCCTTTAGGTGCCTTTTGGCAAACTCCAAGTGGGCTGTTGTGCCTTTTACTGAGGAGTGGCTTCCGTCTAGCCATGCTACCATAAAGGCCTGATTGGTGGAGTGCTGCAGAGATGGTTGTTCTTCTGGAAGGTTCTCCCATCGCCACAGAGGACCTCTGGAGCTCTATCAGAGTGACCATCAGGCTTTTAGTCACCTCCCTGTCCAAGGCACTTCTCCCCTGATTGGTCAGATTGGCCAGGCGGCCAGCTCTAGGAAAAGTCTTGGTGGTTCCAAACTTCTTGCATTTAAGAATGATTGAGGCCACTGTGTTCTTGGGGACCTTCAATGTTGCACACATTTTTTGGTATCCTTCTCCAGATCTGTGCCTCAACACAAACATGTCTCGGAGCTCTACAGACAATTCCTTCGACCTCATGGCTTCGTTTTTGCTCTGACATGCACTGTCAACTGGGATCTAATATTTACAGGTGTTTACCTTTCCAAATTAAATCAAATTTTTATTTGTCACACATACACATGGTTAGCAGATGTTAACGCGAGTGTAGCGAAATGCTTGTGCTTCTAGTTCCGACAATGCAGTAATAACCAACGAGTAATCTAACCTAACAATTTCACAACAACTACCTTATACACACAAGTGTAAAGGGATGAAGAATATGCACATCAAAATATATGAATGAGTGATGGTACAGAACGGCATAGGCAAGATGCAGTAGATGGTATCGAGTACAGTATATACATATGAGGTAAGTAATGTAGGGTATGTAAACATATAAAAGTGGCATTGTTTAAAGTGGCTAGTGATACATGTATTACATAAAGATGGCAAGCTGCAGTAGATGGTATAGAGTACAGTATATACATATGAGATGAGTAATGTAGGGTAGGTAAACATTATATTAAGTGGCATTGTTTAAAGTGGCTAGTGATACATTTTTTACGTCAAGTTTTCCATTATTAAAGTGTCTGGAGTTGAGTCAGTAAGTTAGCAGCAGCCACTCAATGTTAGTGGTGGCTGTTTAACAGTCTGATGGCCTTGAGATAGAAGCTGTTTTTCAGTCTCTCGGTTCCTGCTTTGATGCACCTGTACTGACCTCGCCTTCTGGATGATAGCGGGGTGAACAGGCAGTGGCTCGGGTGGTTGTTGTCCTTGATGGTCTTTATGGCCTTCCTGTGACATCGGGTGGTGTAGGTGTCCTGGGGGGCAAGTAGTTTGCCCCTCGTGATGCGTTGTGCAGACACTACCCTCTGGAGAGCCTTACGGTTGTGGGCAGAGCAGTTGAGGTACCAGGCAGTGATACAGCCCGACAGGATGCTCTCGATTGTGCATCTATAAAAGTTTGTGAGTGTTTTTGGTGACAAGCCAAATTTCTTCAGCCTCCTGAGGTTGAAGAGGCGCTGCTGCGCCACCTTCACCACTCTGTCTGTGTGGGTGGACCAATTCAGTTTGTCCGTCATGTGTACGCCGAGGAACTTAAAACTTACTACCCTCTCCACAAATGTCCCGTCGATGTGGATAAGGGAGTGCTCCCTTTGCTTTTTCCTGAAGTCCACGATCATCTCCTTTGTTTTGTTGACGTTGAGTGTAAAGTTATTTTCCTGACACCACACTCCGAGGGCCCTCCCCTCCTCCCTGTATGCCATCTCGCCGTTGTTGGTAATCAAGCCTAAAACTGTAGTGTCGTCTGCAAACTTGATGATTGAGTTGGAGGCGTGCATGGCCACGCAGTCGTGGGTGAACAGGGAGTACAGGAGAGGGCTCAGAACGCATCCATGTGGGGCCCCAGTGTTGAGGATCAGTG
Source organism: Oncorhynchus mykiss (assembly GCF_013265735.2). Lineage (NCBI taxonomy): Eukaryota > Metazoa > Chordata > Actinopteri > Salmoniformes > Salmonidae > Oncorhynchus > Oncorhynchus mykiss. The sequence continues at coordinate 21,506,710 of NC_048579.1, forward strand.
GGGTGGAGATGTTGTTACCTACCCTCATCACCTGGGGGCGGCCCGTCAGGAAGTCCAGTACCCAGTTGCACAGGGCGGGGTCGAGACCCAAGGTCTCGAGTTTGTTGACGAGTTTGTAGGGGGCTATGGTGTTAAATGCTGAGCTGTAGTCGATGAACAGTATTCTCACATAGGTATTCCTCTTGAACAGATGGGTTTTGGTAGCGGGCCATGTCAGTGGCACTGTATTGTCCTCAAAGCGAGCAAATAAGTTGTTTAGTCTTTCTGGGAGCAAGATATCCTGGTCCGCGACGGGGCTGGTTTTCTTTTTGTAATCCGTGATTGACTGTAGACCCTGCCACATACCTCTTGTGTCTGAGCCGTTGAAATGTGACTCTACTTTGTCTTTATACTGACGCTTAGCTTGTTTGATTGCCTTGCGGAGGGAATAGCTACACTGTTTTTATTCGGTCATGATTCCGGTCACCTTGCCCTGATTAAAAGCAGTGGTTCGTGCTTTCAGTTTCGCGCGAATGCTAACATCAATCCACGGTTTCTGGTTTGGGAATGTTTCAATGTTTCAATAGTTGCTGTGGGTACGACATCGCTGATGCACTTGCTAATAAACTCGCTCACCGAATCAGTGTATTCGTCAATGTTGTTGTTTGACGCAATGCGGAACATATCCCAGTCCACGTGATCGAAGCGTTGAATCAGATTGGTCGGACCAGCATTGAACAGACCTGAGCGCGGGAGCTTCCTGTTTTAGTCTCTGTCTATAGGCAGGGAGCAACAAAATGGAGTCGTAGTCAGCTTTTCCGAAAGGAGGGCGGGGGAGGGCCTTATATGCGTCGCGGGAAGTTAGAATAACAATGATCCAGGGTTTTACCAGCCCTGGTAGCACAATCGATATGCTGATATGCTGATCATGTCCAGTTAATTGAATTTACAACAGGTGGACTCCAATCAAGTTGTAGAAACATCACAAGGATGATCAATGAAACCAGGATGCACCTGAAGTCAATTTCGAGTCTCAAAGCAAAGGGTCTGAATACTTACACTACCGTTCAAAAGTTTGGGGTACACACGAAATGTCATTTTTGAAAGAAATAACATCCAATTGATCCAAAAAACAGTGTATACATTGTTAATGTTGTAAATGACCATTGTAGCTGAAAACGGCAGATTTTTAATGAAATATCTACATAGGCGCACAAATCAGTTCAAATCAAATTGTATTAGTCACATGCGCCGAATACAACAGCTGTAGACCTTACAGTGAAATGCTTACTTACGAGCTCCTAACAAACAATGCAGTTAAAAAAATATGGATAAGAATAATAAATAAAAGTAACAAGTAATTATAGAGCAGCAGTAAAATAACAATAGCGAGAATATGTACAGGGGGGTACCGGTACAGAGTCAATTTGCGGGGGCACCAGTTAGTTGAGGTAATATGTACATGTAGGTCGAGTTATTAAAGTGACTATGCACAGATGATAACAACAGAGAGTAGCAGCAGTGTAAAAGAGGGGGAGGGGGGGGCAATGCAAATAGTCTGGGTAGCCATTTGATTAGATGTTCAGGAGTCTTATGTCTTGGGGGTAGAAGCTGTTAAGAAGCTTATTGGACCTAGACCTAGATAGCAGAATAACAGTCTATGACTAGGGTGGCTGGAGTCATTTTTAGGGCCTTCCTCTGACACTGCCTGGTATAGAGGTTCTGGATGGCAGGACGCTTGGCCCCAGTGATGAACTGGGTCATTCATACTACCCTCTTTAGTGCCTTGCAGTCGGAGGCCGAGCAGTTGCCATACCAGGCAGAGATGCAACCAGTCAGGATGCTCTTGATGGTGCAGCTGTAGAACCTTTTGAGGATCTGAGGACCCATGCCAAATCTCTTCAGTCTCTTGAGGGGGAATAGGTTTTGTCGTGCACTCTCCACGACTGTCTTGGTGTGCTTGAATCATGTTAGTTTGTTGGTGATGTGGACACCGAGGAACTTGAAGCTCTCAATCTGCTCCACTGCAGCCCTGTTAATGTGAATGGGGGCGTGCTCTGTCCTCTTTTTCATGTAGTCCACAATCATCTCCATTGCCTTGAAAACATTGAGGGAGAGGTTGTTGTCCTGGCACCACATGGCCAGGTCTCTGACCTCCTCCCTATAGGCTGTCTCGTCGTTGTCGGTGATCAGGCCTACCACTGTTAATTATGGTGTTGGAGTCATGCCTGGTCGTGCAGTCATGAGTGAACAGAGAGTACAGGAGGGGACTGAGCACGCACCCCTGAGGGGCCCCTTTTGTTTAGGATCAGCGTGGCAGATTTGTTGTTACCTACCCTTACCACCTGGGGGCGGCCCGTCAGGAAGTCCAGGATCCAGTTACAGAGGGAGGTGTGTAGTCCCAGGGTCCCTAGCTTATTGATGAGCTTTGAGGGCACTATGGTGTTGAACACTGAGCTGTAGTCAATGAATAGCATTCTCACATAGGTGTTCCTTTTTCCATGTGGGAAAGGGCAGTGTGGAGTGCAATAGAGATTGCATCATCTGTGGATCTGTTGGGGCGGTATGCAAATTGGAATGGGTCAAGGGTTTCTGGTATAATGGTGTTGACGTGAGCCATGACCAGCCTTTCAAAGCACTTCATGGCTACAGACATGAGTGCTACGGGTTGGTAGTCATTTAGGCAGGTTATCTTAGTGTTCTTGGGCACAGGGACTATGGTGGTCTGCTTAAAACATGTTGGTATTACAGACTCAGACAGGGAGAGGTTGAAAATGTCAGTGAAGACACTTGCCAGTTGGTCAGCGCATGCTCGCAGTAGACGTCCTGGTGATCCGTCTGGGCCTGCGGCCTTGTGAATGTTGACCTGTTTAAAGGTCTTACACACATCGGCTGCGGAGAGAGTGATCACACAGTCTTCCCGAACTACTGGTGGTCTCATGCAGGTTTCAGTGTTATTTGCCTCGAAGCGAGCATAGAAGTAGTTTAGCTCGTCTGGTAGGCTCGTGTCACTGGGCAGCTATCGGCTGTGCTTCCCTTTGTGGTCTGTAATGGTTTGCAAGCCCTGCCACATCCGACGAGTGTCAGAGCCGGTGTAGTACGATTCGATCTTAGTCCTGTATTGATGCTTTGCCTATTTGATGGTTCGTCGGGGGCATAGCGGGATTTCTTATAAGCTTCTGGGTTAGAGTCCTGCTCCTTGAAGCGACAGCTCTAACCTCTAATTCAGTGCAGATGTTGCCTGTAATCCATGGCTTCTGGTTCGGGTATGTACGTACGGTCACTGTGGGGACGACATCATCAATGCACTTTTGATGAAGCCAATGACTGATGTGGTGTACTCCTCAATGCCTGATTTAATTTTTTACTTATAAGCAGGAATCAGATGGACAGAATTATGGTAAGATTTGCCAAATGGCGGGCGAGGGAGAGCTTTGAATGTGTCTCTGTGTGTGGAGTAAAGGTGGTCCAGAGTTTTTTTCCCCTCTGGTTGCACATTTAACATGCTGATAGAAATTTGGTAAAACTGATTTAAGTTTCCCTGCATTAAAGTCCCCGGCTACTAGGAGCGCCACCTCTGGATGAGCATTTTCCTGTTTGCTTATGGCGAAATACAGCTCATTCAATGCTGTCTTAGTGCCAGCCTCAGTCTGTGGTGGTATGTAAACAGCTACGAAAACTACAGATGAAAACTCTCTAGGTAGATACAGTGGTCAACAGCTTATCATGAGATACTCTAACTCAGGCGAGCAATAGCTCGAGACTTCCTTAGATATCGTGCACCAGCTGTTATTTACAAAAATACATAGTCCGCCGCCCCTTCTCTTACCAGACGCCGCTGTTCTAACCTGCCGGTACAGCCAGCGGTATGTTGATAGTGTCGTCGTTCAGCCACGACTCCGTGAAGCATAAGATATTACAGTTTTGAATGTCCCATTGGTAGTTTAATCTTCCGCATAGGTAATAGATTTATTCTCCAAAGATTGCACGTTTCCTAGCAGAATGGAAGGAAGTGGGGGTTTATTCAATCGCCTACAAATTCTCAGAAGGCAGCCCGTCCTCTGGCCCCTTTTTCTTCGCCTTCTCTTCATGAAAATCACGGGGATCTGGGCCTGTTCCCGAGAAAGCAGTATATAATTCGCGTTGGGCTCGTCAGACTTGTTAAAGGAAAAAAAAATATTCTGCCAGTCCGTGGTGAGTATTCGCAGTCCTGATGTCCAGAAGTTATTTTCGGTCATAAGAGACTATAGCGGAAACATTATGTACAAAATAAGTTTTAAAAAAAATTAAAAGTTACAAACAACACAAATAAACAAACAAAAAACACAATCGGTTGGGGACACGTAAACGTCAGCCTTCGTTTCCGGCGCCATTGCTACCGATCAGAGGCCCATTATCAGCAACCATCACTCCTGTGTCTCAATGGCACGTTGTGTTAGCCAATCCAAGTAAATAATTTGAAAAGGCTATTTAATCATTTTTAAACCCTTTTTCAATTATGTTAGCACAGCTGAAAACTGTTGTTCTGATTAAAGAAGCAATACAACTGGCCTTCTTTAGACTAGTTGAGTATCTGCAGCATTAGCATTTGTGGGTTTGATGACAGACTCAAAATGGCCAGAAACAAATAACTTTCTTCTGAAACTCATCAGTCTATTATTGTTCTGCGAAATGAAGGCTATTCAATGCGAGAAATCGCCAAGAAACTGAAGATCTTGTACAACACTGTGTACTACTCCCTTCACAGAAGAGTGCAAACTGGCTCTAACCAGGATAGAAAGAGGAGTGGGAGGCCCCGGTGCACAACTGAGCAAGAGGACAAGTACATTAGAGTGTCTAGTTTAAGAAACAGAGGTCACAAGTTCTCAACTGGCAGCTTCATTAAATAGTACCCGCAAAACACCAGTCTCAACGTCAACAACACATCTCAGACTGGCCAATAAAAAGAAAAGACACTGAAAAACACAGACACTGAACAGAAGAAGATTGGAAAAAAGTGTTATGGACAGACAAATCTAAGTTTGAGGTGTTCAAATCACAAAGAAGAACATTTGTGAGATGCAAAAAAAAAAAAAAAGATACTGGAGGAGTGCTTGACACTATTGACACTGTCAAGCATGGTGGAGACAATGTGATGGTCTGGGGGTGCTTTGGTGGTGGTAAAATGGGAGATTTGTACAGGGTAAAAGGGACCTTGAAGAAGGAAGGCTATCACTCTATTTTGCAACGCCATGCCATACACGGTGGATGCACTTAATTGTAGCCAATTTCCTTCTACAACAGGACAATGACCCAAAGCACAGTCACCGGATATCAACGTTACTTTCAACGTTACTGAAAGGAACGCCCAATTTTTCAGTTTTTGATTTGTTAAAAAAGTTTGAAATATCCAATAAATGTCGTTCCACTTCATGATTGTGTCCCACTTGTTGTTGATTCTTCACAAAAAAATACAGTTTTATATCTTCATGTTTGAAGCCTGAAATGTGGCAAAAGGTCGCAAAGTTCAAGGGGGCCGAATACTTTCGCAAGGCACTGTATTTTTGAACTCTTATTGAACTGCACTGTTGGTTAAGGGCTTGTAAGTAAGATTTCATGGTAAGGTCTACACTTGTTGTATTTGACGCATGTGACAAATAAAGTTTGATTTGATTGTGCAGTCCGCAAACAACGTATCCGCTCCAACAATGAGAATGGTAAAAGACTGTAATAATAATATATTGATGCATTGACATAAATTATCGTAACCAAATAAACATAGTAGATGAGAAATTATGGGAATTAACGGGAAATGTACTGCTGGGGATACTGGTGTGCCATCCCCGCGGGCTCCGCAATGGAATAGCCCACTCAGTATCAGAATCAGACAGGTCTCTCATGTACAATAAAAATACATATATTTTAGACTGCTTGACTAAAAAAATCTTGGTTTACCAACAGCCTATTGACCAAACAATCGACCAGTTGACTAAATGAGGTCAACCCTACTTGATTTAAGGTTTTGTTCTGTCCATAAACACACGTGTATTGAGTACTTTCATTAAAAAAATTGGGAAAACTCGCCAAGGCGACCTTTAATCGTACCCTATGTTTAGTTTCAATCGACAGTTGGCAGCAAGGCTTTTTCTGGCCCTGCTCCCAACATGCTGGCAGAAAAACAAAAACTGTATAGAAATGAGCTGTTCTGGAGTTGACTTATTCATTGGTCGTTCCGTGACATCGTTGCTCGACCCCTGGCTGACCTTTTGGTTAATTTACAACAACAGTGTCCATTATCGTCAATTGAACTACCGGCTGCTGGCTCGGTCCCAGAGACACTGGCCCCATCCGTCCAGTCAATAATGAATCAATGCAGGAAGTTTGAGTGGTAATTGAAAACATTCAACGGTTTACATTAGCAGATAGGCCAGAGGATGGAAAAGGAGAGGTCGAGGAGAGAAGAGAGCAAGGGAAGAGACCATGAGAAACTGGAGGGAGTGTGAAAGAGCTCTACCTCCTATTGAGCTCATCAGTGTTCTTTCTGTAAAAGTAAGAAAGAGCGAAGGGAGAAAAGAGAAAAAGGAAATGAAGGGGTGCACCTCCCACTGAGATCTGGCTTTCAGTGTGTGATTGTGTGTGTGTGTGTGTGTGTCTGTGTGTGTGTATCATAGGGGTGAGAAATAGGCAGACAGGGAGAATGTGTGTGAGAAAGGGAGGTAGAGATAGAGGCAGAGGGAACAAATGAATCTGACATAAATAACAGTCAATTAAATAATTAAATACTCTTAATGGCCCCGATCATGGCGCCTCCTAATTATAACTGCCGCATGCATTAACAGATGTTGGCCCTCCGAGCCAAAAGACAATGACACGATTAATGTCCGGGCCCGCCCCTCGTATCTGCAACACCATATCCGTGGGAGACAGAAGTCAAGGAAACAGTGTCTCACACTGGCACTGTATTAGTACTAGGACTGTTACAGTGATCGTATTACCGCCACACCGGCAGTAACGAGTTATGACCGCAGCCAAATTCCACGTGACCGTCACGGTAACTAGGCTTCTTCAAAACTGTGCTCTGATTCCACTCATGGTCATTAGTAGCCTACCATACTTGCTAATGGCCAGGTACTCAGGGCTCTATTGTCCCTTTAATCACCCTGACATCAATGAAAATGCTATCAAAAATCAAACACTGGCACTCAGAGTTTGAGCGAAATAGGATCAGCTGTTGCTCAGCGAAAGCCAGCTCCTTATAGCTGGTTTGATTTGATTTTATTTTATTAGGATCTCTTTTAGTCCCCATTTGGACTAATCTTCCAAGAGTCCTTAACATTAAAATACAATTTATAATACAACACACTGGTTGATGCATTGAATGAAATAAGTTTTCCTACAGTGGTTTGTCCTATAAAAGTTGCAGCATGCAGCAGCACAGCTTGCATGGTGCCACAGAATTCTATAGCACGTTATTTAAGTGTCAGCCATTGTAACCATTAAAGCTAGTTAGTGCTAGTTTGACCACCAGAGGGCATCTTTGAGAAGCATTTGATAGCCTTCAATAGTGGCTGTACTAGAGAATTTAAAACCATTTTTCATAAGAACATAGTATTTGGGACTGATTTTAAGAAATGTTGCTTAATTAATTTGCTTAATATTATGGTGTTTCTATTCCAAGAAAAACAAAAAACCCTCCGGGTTTCCATTAGGATGGAACGGAAAATTTGGTGCTGTACCAGATGACCGTCGGGACTAGGCTACAGTACTAAGAGCATAACATTTCCCTAATTGTATAATTGTAGTCTAACCAATACCCAAATGGAGATTCAGTGAAAATAAAAATCTCATTGATCAAACAAGACCAGTGCCCATGCTTATCTCAGAGCAGAGCGAAATGATGCTAAAATAGTTCACCACAGCGGGTAAGCTATTGCTTCAAATCCTGTTGCTACTAACTTCTATATGCTCTTTAATAAATAAATTACACCTACACCACATTACTCAACACTAGTGAGACTCATGTTGCCTACGGTAGGCCAACAGTATATCGTGACCGCCAATAATTACATATGGGTCTCCCGGTGGCAGCCAGCACTGGTATCAAACCCGCATCTGTAGCAACGCATTTTGCACGGCAATGCAGTGTCTTAGACTGCTGCGCCAATCGGGAGGCAAAAGGTGTTTGTCCTGCTAATAGCCCATCACGGACTATTATAAATCTGTACATGTTGTCCAGGTCAGGATAACCAAAAAATGTCTTTATTAAAGACAATCAGAAATAATGTTGGTACTTATTTATTTTGATCCAAAGCCATGAATGAGTGAGTCACTCAGCTTTATGTAGGTGCCAGCCTATATGACCGTGCCATCAACTTGATAATATATAACCATATTTTGGAGATGATTTTGTTTAAAAAAAAAACTAAAGTCAGCGATATTCTGAATAAAGACCTAAATAATATTTGCAAAGGCCAAAACATTTATTTATGTTTTTAGAGGGAGAGAAATGCTGGGCCAATTGTGCGCCGCTCTATGGGACTCCCAATCACGGTCGGATGTGATACATAATAATAATAATATTTTTTGTTGTATTATTTGTTTAGTCTTTTCTGGTGGATTAAACTGAAATTGCAACCAATCACGTCCGGTTGTGATACAGCCAACCTAACTAAGAAATACATTTGACGTTAGAATTCTCCCCCTACCCTCCTTCTAGGCAGGTCTATTGTCCAGCTACCAACTAATAGCCATATTGGAGCTGTATAACATGACCGTGCGTGTTTAAAATAGTATTATCCAATAAGCAATAATTTATTTACCATCATTAGATAACTATGTTCCAATATTTCTGTAATTCAGTGAAAATCATTCCCATAGTGAGTTGTTATGGATCAATATCTAAATATCTGCATTTTGAAATAGTATTTTTATTATTGTTATTTTAACGAAAGCATAAAGATGCTGATGAAGAAATGCAGTACTGTACAGTATATGCTTTTACATTTGGATAATAAAGCATTTAAAGCATTTTGAATATATAAGCCACCTGCATTTGTTTATTAGGCTACTGTGCAGTCTGACAAGTAAACATAGCCTACAGTACATACTGTAGTAAACATGGGAAAGTGCCTATTTCCTTACATAAGGGAGAGCAGACCATGTCCACACTTTCTCTGTGACCTCAAGTACTCATTAACTCTGTCTTCAATGCTTTTTCTGGTTGCATCAGTCACTGGTAAGCCACATTTGCCTAGGGATCCATCCCAGTTGGTATTCTGTGCCCACTCGTGGTATCTCTCTTTGGTTACACATCCTTGGAATAGCGGAACAGCATAACGGTCCAGACAGCCCTTGCTGTGCCTGGTGAGCAGTTGGTCAAGTTCTGTTGTCAGAAGAGGAATGGAAATGTCAGGGTGAACCAACGACCTGACGAACCCGCCAGGTATATTGACTCTGCCTGTCGGAGGTGGAGTTCCAGAGCTCACAGGTGTACCTGGCATGGATTGTGACTCCATCTCATTCCTCGCCTTCTTCAACGCGTCATTCTCCGCCTGACTCTATGCCAATGCCGCCTGGCTCTGGACCAATGCATCAGCTGTCGCCTGTATCTCTGGCCTCAGATAATGTTTATTTTTCTGCTGGTCTGCCTTCAATGACTCGATCTCGGTCTTCAAAGTTTGGATCTGATCCATATGCACCTTCATCAGATGAGCAGAATGGTAACGCCCTGAGCCCCCATTGATTACAGTGGCCTATGATAGAAACAGTAGATCAATTGAGAAGTAAAAGTGACTCCGACACACAAATGCTGCATACACATTTTAAGAATCCAGCAAAACTAACCGCTTTCTTGGAAACCATGCATTTTTCGGTGCGGACCGTTGTCTTACCCTTTATCCACTGATCTCCACGGATGGTTGTTGGCATGGTGTATGCTCTGCAAAAACACATTCACATTTTTAGTACACAATAATTTTTATTTTTGTATTTTTTATTTAACTATCCATTTTATTACACAGTCTGTTTACACATTGATAGGCTATATAAATAAATAAAAAATTAAGACAATGGACTGAAACCAAAATACCTTTAGTTTTGGTGATCCTCTCAGCTCTGGCTCATTTTCAAGTCCTCTTGTGGTTACGGTCCTAACCCTGGAACGGGTAGCACCATAGAAAGAAGCTGGCTTGATGAAAACTATTACAATTTCGTCTGTTCGTTTTGGTCACAATGTCATTTTTTTTAGATAAACAGCTCGTTTTTGAAGCTCGTTTTTGAATGGTAACTGTGTTAAGGGTGGAGTTCGAGGCGGGGTGAAGAGTACTGGAAAGGTGTGACTTTCAGCTTACAATAGACCATTGTATACAGCAGATAGCCGATTGTCCTCACTTTGATTATGCTGCTAATCGGGCTAAAAGTGTTTGAAAACCCGTTTTCAAAATGCCACCAGCTGTCTATCACTACTGTAAATATAAACACGGCATCTTGTTTACATCTTGTTTACATTCTTTATTGTAACCACAATGTCACAAATAATTTGTATCTGCCTTTCCAATTACTTTTAGAGTTTGGGATTTACAAATGTGTGCTTTTCATGTGATTTTTCATTAAATCCAGTTTGGATTTAAGTATAACTTTTGACTGACACCTTTAGTGAGAGGTCTAATGCTTTAATATTTAATAATATCTGCCCTCCAAATTCATATTTAAGGGGAATTTTTCATTATTATAGTTACATTGTTTTAGTTTGAACGTGCAGACTGGCACTAAGAACAGCGGAAACGTTTCCCTAGTCAGCGCCATTATTAGTGCAATGCTCCTTAAAGTGTTGCTCTGTGCTACCCAGTGGAGCAGGGCAGGGCAGGGCAGGGCAGGGCAGGGGTACCTCCCCCCTCCCCCTCCTCCCTTCCCCATGGGCTAGGTCCATCTTCTGTACATGGCTCTGCGGCCATCCCGTGCCCCCTGCCCTCGTGCCTTGAACCTTGAGCGCCCACCGCTATTTCAGTGGATACAGCTGGAGAACTGCAAGGCAATCCCATTGTGCGCCACTCGGGAGCCATGACCTACATGACCAAAATATATTGTCCTGCTAATAACGGTTAATAATATATCTTTGAGAATATGCAAGAGGCTTTTATATCATTCTAAAATAATAATGATAATTATCGCTTTGTTTAAAAAATAACAATATTTTGGAGATTATTTTGTTTTCAAATAACGTAAAATGAGCGAGAAAAAGGCCATTCTTGAACATGGGCGAGACATTGTTACTAATTTGTAAATGAAGCCAGTTTGTTATTTAGAATATTTTTTTTCTGTTTTCAGAGGGAGAGAAACCAAAAACCTAGTGTCATCTCGTGGGTCTCCCAGTTGAGGCCAGCACGGGTATTGAACCAGCAACACAGCTTGACCTGCGATGCAATGTCTTTGACCACTGTGCCACTCAGGCGCTGTACAACATGACTGTTTGGGAGTAGGTCACAGTACTACAGTAATCCTAACATTTCCACTCCCTAATTGTGGTCTAAGTTTCTCTTAGAATAAAAACCTTAGTGTAACAACAGATTTATTAAGTAATACTGAAGTCATGCACAATTATCAGTTTCTATTTAGGTTTATGTTGCCCATTCATTGTCAGTTAGAGACACAGTAGCGCCTTGGGACCCAAAAGCATAATCAGTGCTATAACTCCGCCTTGCGCTAGTCTGGAGCAATGAAGTCGTGAGGCAGGGTACCCTTGTAACGGATGTCGTCTGGAGATAGAGAGGAGGACCAAGGTGCAGCGTCGTAAGTGTTCATGTCTTTTTTAATAAACAAACTGAACACTGGAACAAAACAATAAACGATGTGAAAAAACGAAACAGTACCGTGTGGCCCAAACACTCACACGGAAACAAACACCCACAAACCAAAAGTGAAACCCAGGCTACCTAAGTATGATTCTCAATCAGGGACAACAATTGACAGCTGCCTCTGATTGAGAACCGTACTAGGCCCGAACTCAAAAACCAACATAGAAAAACAAACATAGACTGCCCACCCCAACTCACGCCCTGACCATACTAAAACAAAGACAAAAACAAAGGAACTAACCCTACTAAACCACAAATAACCTCTAAGTCCTGCAGCATAATCACAAAACTTTTAGTGGAGCAGCCACTGTATAAGTCCATGTGGCATAACATTTCTATAGGCTATGCTATGCAATTGCGTGAGAAAACAAAGTTTTGATGTCCTCTATTAAAAAGAGGAGGATCCCATCAGCTTTCTGTAAGCTAGGCCTATTATATTTACTTCTCAACATTCCTAATATTAAGCATATTGCTTCGATTTTCAACCAGAATAGCCTACCTGGCTGGAATTAATATGAACCATGGGAAAAGTGTCTTCCATTTGGATGATATCTCTTTTTTTAGGTGCATGATAATGGCCCATTCTAAATCAAAACTAATCTCACACATATATTATTTAGTATATAGACAAGATTGAGAGTCGTCTGATAGGTGACAATATTATCACTTGTGAATGATGCCCAGCATGTGTGTAATGACTCTCCTCTTCGTCTGATGATGAGGAATAGGAATCATCGGATCAACACGCAGCGTGGTAAGTGTTCATTGTAAATCGAATAAATAAACTGAACACTGAATGACAAAAAAACAACAAAGAGAGTCAACGACACGAAACAGTCCTTCCTGTAAGGTGAAAAAAAACACAAAACAGGAAACAACTACCCCCAAACACAGGTGGGAACAGGCTACCTAAGTATGGTTCTCAATCAGAGACAACGATTGACAGCTGCCTCTGACTGGGAACCATACCAGGCTAAACACATAGAAATACAACACACAGAACAAAACATAGAATGAAAAACATAGAATGCCCACCCAAACCCCATCCCTGACCAAACCAAAATAGAGACATAAATGAGGAACTAAGGTCAGGACGTGACAATGTGCAGTGGAAGGCAAGAAACAGCGCATGCATTTTTCCCCCTCAACTTTTTCAAATCATAGTCACATGCATCATGGAGCCTTTGATAAGATTTGTATCACAACTAAAGTGGCCAAATAACTCCAAACGTAGCCTATAGGCCCAAGACCCCTGGAACGAGGTTGGAGAGGCCATAGCCTACAGAGCCTAGTGAAATGTGTTCTTATAAACCCAGTCATTGTCAAAAGAGTTTTGACAGGCCACTATTTAAAAGAGGATCCTAGCTTTATCGTGCTGCTATATTTATTTTTCAACTCTTAAAATTAAGCACGTAACCTCTACAGGCTATGGACGACATTACTTTTCTAATGGTCCATTATAAATAAATAAAAATGCCACACATACACTATAGAATATAGTATAGAAAACATTAAGAACACCTGCTCTTCCCATGACATAGACTGACCAGGTGAAGCCAGCTGAAGGCTATGATGTCACTTGTTAATCCACTTCAATCAGTGTAGATGAAGGGGAGGAGACAGGTTGAAGAAGGATTTTCGAGCCTTGAGACAATTGAGACATGGATTATGAATGTGTGCCATTCAGAGGGTGAATGGGAAAGACAAAAGACTTAAGTGCCTTTGAACGGGTATGGCAGTAGGAAACCGGAGATGCTAAACGTGTTTATGTTAATTAACAGTCAATAACCGTGAGACCGGCAGTTATTTGCATGACAATCACTGTCTGACAAAGTTTCATGACCGCTACAGCCCAAATTAGTACCACTTATTTCTATGTGTGGAAAGGGGCTGAGGGGGCCTAAGGAGCAGATAGAGCCACAGGTGTCATAGCTGCAACATCATTAATGCCATTTCAGCATGTTACAGGCAGTCAGGCTGCATTTCACACTGTGTGTGAACCTATTCCAGAGACCAAGCCAAGGTCAAAACACAGGCAATTAACTAGAGGGGTGTCGGTGGGGTGTATTAAGGGAGCAACCAAAACGAATGCTTATTCCCAACTAATATGAGGCATACGAAATGAGGCGAGGCTACGACCTCTACGTTTCCTCTTTAATCGAGGGGGTCGATCCACCGCCTGACCTCAAGTGGTGTTTGATGGTTGAACGTCTATATCAGCGGGCTGTGTGAAACCATGTAAATGATGGGGGTTACCTAGGCCATACAGCTGTAGGTCTCATGTAATCTTGAAGCATAACATTGTTGACCTTTCACGCCCGTTGAGGGAGAGGAAATACATTAAGTGTCAGAGTGTTTGCTCTCTGTGCCCAGGTGGGACGAGGTGCGGGAGGGAGTTTTGGGAGTCATTACCAAGAGCTGGATCACTCCTCTACCATCAGGATCCTCAGCGCTGGATAGAGGTCAGATCTCAGCCATTACAGAAACGTTACGGAGACATTACCTTGACGTTACAGGGACCAAGGGGCAACACAGTAGGGTGAGGGGTGCTTCCCTCTCTGTCTAAAATGAGGACAGGATAAACCCTGCCTCAGTGCCTTTGTTATGAGACCCTGTGTTTGTGAGTGAAGGAGGGAGACTATTACAGCGGAGCATAATATTTCAGAAAGAGAAAGGCCAGATTCAGATTTAAACACCTTTAATGTCCTCAATTAAGCAATTAACTTAGCAGCAATCACAATACATACAGTGGGGAGAACAAGTATTTGATACACTGCCGATTTTGGAGGTTTTCCTACTTACAAAGCATGAATATACTTACAAAGAGAATATATAGTAATAATAATAATAGTAATATAATAATAATACTGAATTTCAGTTGTTTCACGCAGACCACTGAACCCTTAATGTCAGAGTTAATTAAACAATTAACAAAAAAAACAACGGTCTGTCCTTTTTATCATAGGTACACTTCAACTGTGAGAGACGGAATCTAAAACAAAAATCCAGAAAATCCCATTGTATGATTTTTAAGTAATTAATTTGCATTTTATTGCATGACATAAGTATTTGATACATCAGAAAAGCAGAACTTAATATTTGGTACATAAACATTTGTTTGCAATTACAGAGATCATACGTTTCCTGTAGTTCTTGACCAGGTTTGCACACACTGCAGCAAGGATTTTGGCCCACTCCTCCATACAGACCTTCTCCAGATCCTTCAGGTTTCGGGGCTGTCACTTGGAAATACGGACTTTCAGCTCCCTCCAAATATTCTCTATTGGGTTCAGGTCTGGAGACTGGCTAGGCCACTCCAGGACCTTGAGATGCTTCTTACGGAGCCACTCCTTAGTTGCCCTGGCTGTGTGTTTCGGGTCGTTGTCATGCTGGAAGACCCAGCCACGACCCATCTTCAATGCTCTTACTGAGGGAAGGAGGTTGTTGGCCAAGATCTCGCGATACATGTCCCCATCCATCCTCCCCTCAATACGGTGCAGTCGTCCTGTCCCCTTTGCAGAAAAGCATCCCCAAAGAATGTTTCCACCTCCATGCTTCACGGTTGGGATGTTCTTGGGGTTGTACTCATCCTTCTTCTTCCTCCAAACACAGCGAGTGGAGTTTAGACCAAAAAGCTATATTTTTGTCTCATCAGACCACATGACCTTCTCCCATTCCTCCTCTGGATCATCCAGATGGTCATTGGCAAACTTCAGATGGGCCCGGACATGCGCTGGCTTGAGCAGGGGGACCTTGCGTGCGCTGCAGGATTTTAATCCATGACGGCGTAGTGTGTTACTAATGGTTTTCTTTGAGACTGTGGTCCCAGCTCTCTTCAGGTCATTGACCAGGTCCTGCCGTGTAGTTCTGGGCTGATCCCTCACCTTCCTCATGATCATTGATGCCCCACAAGGTGAGATCTTGCATGGAGCACCAGACCGAGGGTGATTGACCGTCATCTTGGACTTCTTCCATTTTCTAATAATTGCGCTAACAGTTGTTGCCTTCTAACCAAGCTGCTTGCCTATTGTCCTGTAGCCCATCCCAGCCTTGTGCGGGTCTACAATTTTATCACTGATGTCCTTACACAGCTCTCTGGTCTTGGCCATTGTGGAGAGGTTGGAGTCTGTTTGATTGAGTGTGTGGACAGGTGTCTTTTATACAGGTAACGAGTTCAAACAGGTGCAGTTAATACAGGTAATGAGTGGAGAACAGGAGGGCTTCTTAATGAAAAACGAACAGGTCTGTGAGAGCCGGAATTCTTACTGGTTGGTAGGTGATCAAATAGTTATGTCATGCAATAAAATGCTAATTAATTACCTGACAGACACTTATATTTATAGTGGTTCGTCCTTTAAAAGTTGACGCGCACTGCAGCACAGCTTGCATGGTGCCGAAGAATTCTATGGCATGTTATTTAAGTGTCAAACACTGGTACCATTAATGCTAGTTAGTGCTAGTTTGACCACCAGAGGGCAATGAGAAGCATTTGATAGCCATCAATAGTGTATGTAGTAGAGAATTTTAAACTTTTTTTCTAAGTATATGGGACTGATTTGGCACTGTACAACGTGACAGACTAGGCTACAGTACTGGGCTATTTAGTTAAAGAATCCCCATGTCATGTGGACATGCGGGAGACCAGGGATCAATTCCTCTTCAATACAAGAGGAGGGAGTAGGCTGTCCTTGTAAATAAGAATTTGTTCTTAACTGACTTGCCTAGTTTAATAAAGGTTACACTTAGAGCATAACATTTCTACGCCCTAATTGAAAAATTGTAGTCAAACCAATATCCAAACGGAGATTCAGTGAAAATAAAAATCTCATTGATTTATCAAGACTAGTCCCCATGCTTGTCTCAGAGCAGAATGAAATGGTGCTAAAATAGTCTCTCTCTCTCCAACACCCAGGTTCTCAGGTCGTAAATTTCACACGTAACTATATCTCTGAATATGTACATTTCTCAATTATGGGGTTTGCATCTAATTCTTGTATAAAAGTAATGAGTAAAGATGAAATTATTTGTGAAATTATGTAAAGTGATTTTAACCCTTTAATGAAAGAGAATTGTATTCCCTTTAAAGTTCAACCAAGCCATTGGCCCGCCCCCGTGAGCACAGGCATGATCTGGCGTCATGGAACAGCCCTTTTCTACTGTTACGAATAAAAAAAAACTCCTGAGGAAATCCTCTTTAGACCACAAAAACCTCAGCGTAAGCTAAGGGTGCAATGGTTGTTGAATTCCTGACCATACCACGTGGAGCATTGGCTACACGGCGGGAAATGGTTCAACTCTGAGACTATCAATCCCAACAGAATAAGAGCAAATCTTAGATACTAATTACTAGTCTGCAGCTAGAAATTATGTCAACCTGGGATACGAGGACCGACAACCGCCGAAACATCTATTCTATGAGAACATTTCTGAATGATACTCTGAAGTATTCTTTCTAACCATGAAATACTTTGATCTTCAGGGATGCAGAGAGAGAGAGATGCTCGGATGAACTCTCCAACAGACAGATGGACGATTCCAACAGAGATCACGATGACGCTTAAATATATATTGATTGCAGTTATTCCCGAATGAGTAAGCGTTCATGTGCAATGGATTAGCATTTCAATTAATATAATTATCAACTGTGTAGTGATTCCTTTTTGTCTTTCCCGCTGTTCTCAGTCCACACCCACTTCCCTTTGTCCACCAAGCCGTCATATCAGCTTAGCCCACTATGGAACCTCCCCTATCATTTCCTTGTAACTATAGCTGTTGTTTGTTTATGCATTTCTGTGATAATTTAGTTAGTAAATCAATTATTAAGGCAATTGGTGTATGGATGATTCATCGTAAAGGCTGGGTTCGTGCACATAACCAACAATTTACGACGTTTGGAATGAGACTAACGTGAGGTAAAGAATAATTCATGAATTAAAAGACTAATTGATCAGATATTAAAATATCTGAAGAGTTATATTAGGAAAATTATAACTTTCTAATCTGAATATTTTCCTTGGTGCCCCGACTTCCTAATGAATTACATTTACATTATTTGTTTTATCACATAATAATAATTACAGAGAATTGATTTGATAAAATAACAGTCTTCACTTTAATGATGCCAAAGACACGACACTAGTGAGACTCATGTAGCCTACGGTAGGCCTACAGTATATTGAAAAATATGACATGACTCTCCGCCAATAATTATATACAGAGGATTGGAGGATTCTAAATTAAAACCAAAAGCCACCTCATGGGTCTCCCGGTGGCGGGCGGCACAAGAATCAAACCTGCATCTATAGAAACACAGCTTGCACTGCGAAGCAGTGTCTTAGACCGCTGTGCCTTCAATGACTCGATCTCGGTCTTCAAAGTTTGAATCTGATCCATGTGCACCTTCATCACATGAGCAAAATGGTACCGCCCTGAGCCCCCATCGATTACAGTGGCCTATGACAGAAACGGTAGATCAATTAAGAATTAAAAGTGACTCCAACACACAGAATCTACCTTTAGTTTTGGTGATCCTCTCAGCTCCGGCTTATTTTCAAGTCCTCTCGTGGTTACGGTCCTAACCCTGGAACGGGTATCACCATAGAAAGAAGCTGGCTTGATGAAAACAATGTCCATTTCGTCTGTCCTTTTTGTTCGCAATGTCATAATTTTTTTTGAAAACAGCTAGTTTTTGAATGGTAACTGTGTTAAGGGTGAAGTTTGGGGCGGGGTGAGGAGTACTGGAAAGGTGTGACTTTCAGCTTATAGGCCATAAGTATACAGCAGATAGCCGATTGTCCTCACTTTGATTATGCTGCTAATAATTATGGCTTTGTTTAAAAAATAACAATATTTTGGAGATTATTTCATTTTCAAATAACGTAAAATGAGCGAGAAAAAGGCCATTCTTGAAAATGGGATGAAAGAGTGTTATTTAGAATTATTTATCTTTGTTTTTAGAGGGAGAGAAACCAAAAACCTACAGTCATCTCATGGCTCTCCCATTCGAGGCCGGCACACATATTGAATCTGCAGCTACAGCAACACAGCTTGTACTGCGAAGCAGTGTCTTAGACCGCTGCACCACTATGGCGCTGTACAACGTAACCGGTCGGAGTAGGCTACAGCACTACTGAGACATAGCAGCGCCTTGGGACCCAAAAGCATAATCAGTGCTCTAACTCGCCCTTGCACTGGTCTGGAGCAATGAAGTAGAGACACAGGGTACCGTTCTAAACCACAAACTTCCTCTAAGTCCCACAGCATAATCTTTTTTTTTTGTGGAGCAACCACTGTACTAAAGCTACCAGGTGAATTATCTCTCCATAGAGAAAACTGCAGCTGCCTGCCAGACTCAATCAGATCAATGTTGGGACGGGGAGGCGGAGCGCCAGATAATAGAGCTGCCAAACTGCTTTTACGGCGCAGTGAAAGGCTTTTGATGGTTGATTAGGATTTGCTTCAGTAGCTAAAGCATATTGGGATTGGCTGGGTAGGGTAGTAATTCAGATTGCAAATAAAACTCTACCGTGGGGCTGAGATCAGTTAAATTTGTATCATGGGTCATTAATGTGAAATACCACCCCTCCCCATATTGAAACAGATACATATTTTCCCAGTTTGCTAGTCCAATCCCCTTGGCATTGACAATTTACAAGCAATATCCTTTTTTATGATTGATTGCACTTGCTACACCTGAACACAAAGACCAGGTGTAGGCAACCCTGGTCCTGGAATGCCACAGCCACTCCATGTTTTTGATTTAACCGACCTGGAAGACCAGGTGTGTTGAAATTAGGCAATCACTGAACTGATCATGGTTGCCTACCCCTGATATAGACACTCTTGTCTAATCCTTGGTCTAATAGGCCCTAGTCTGTCATGAGCTGACATCAGCTTGCACATGAGTTTATGCCATATTTTGTATCATTTCATTATAATGACATCTTCATGTTGCCTTTTGACAAGGCGTCGAGTAAAGTGTAACCAGTTCCTCATATGGTGAATCAAAGACACACTGACAAGACAGGGAGGAGGTTCTGTCAAATTTGATTTGTCACATGCTTCATAGACAACAGCTGTAGACTATCAGTGAAATGCTTACTTACAGGTCCTTTTCAAACCATGCAGAGTTAAAGATAAGAGACCAGTGTGTGTGCATAGTCAGTGCAAGAGAGTTAGTGCAAAATAGGGTCAATGTAGGTAGCCCGGGTAACCATTTGATTAGCTATTTAGCTGGCTTGGGGGTAGAAGATGTTCAGGGTCCTGTTGGTTCCAGACTTGGTGCATTGGTACTGCTTGCTGTGTGGTAGCAGAGAGAAGTCTGTGGTTTGGGTGGCTAGAGTCTTTGAAAATGTTTTGGGCCTTCCTCTGACACCGCCTGATATATAGGTCCTGGATGGCAGTGAACTTGGCCCCAGTGATGTACTGGGCCATACTCACTACCCTCAGTAGCGCCTTGCAGTCGGATGCCAAGTGGTTGCCATACCAATCAGTGATGCAGCTCTCCATGGTACAGCTGTAGAACTTTGAGGATCTGAGGGCCCAATCCAAATCTTTTCAGCCTCCTGAGGGGAAAGAGGTGTTGTGCCCTCTTCATGACTGTGTTGGTGTGTTTGGACCATGATAGATCCTTAGTTATGTGGACAGCTCTCAACCCGCTCCACTACAGTCCCGTTGATGTGAATGGGGGCGGCCTTGGCCCTATGTTTCCTGTAATTTGTAAGTTGAGTGAGGGTTGTACTTTTGATTGTGTTCAGTGCTATGTGGCACTATCAAAGACACCACCTGTCTATGTCAAAGCACTCACAGTACAAGCTTGAAAACCCAGACTAAAAGGATAGGGTTTAACCTTTTACTGCAGTGGGCTAAATCAGGGTCACAGTGTTTCTTGGTAGTCTTAAATAAATCTACTTTGAAACAAAAGTATACACCTCACACGCTCCAGCAGGTATATCTCACTGGTCACCCCCAAAGCCAATTCCTCCTTTGGTCGTCTTTCCTTCCAGTTCTCTGCTGCCAATGACTGGAACGAACTGCAAAAATCTCTGAAGCTGGAGACTCATATCTCCCTCACTAGCTTTAAGCACCAGCTGTCAGAGCAGCTCACAGATCACTGCACCTGTAAACAGCCCATCTGTAAACAGCCCATCTATCTACCTACCTCATCCCCATACTGTATTTATTTATTTAGCTCCATTGCACTTCAGTATCTCTACTTGCACATTCATCTTCTGCACATCTACCATTCCAGTGTTTTAATTGCTATATTGTAATTACTTCGCCACCATGGCCTATTTATTGCCTTAACTCCCTTATCTTACCTCATTTGCACTCACTGTATACAGTGTAACGTCCGTTGTTTGAAGGAGACCAAGGCGCAGCATACTTTGTGGTCATCATATTTATTAGAATGAGAACCAGCAACAAAATAACGTGAAACCAAAACGACCGTTCCGTAGGCTACAAGAGCTGTACAAGAGGGGGGCACCGGTTAGTCGAAGTAATTGAGGTAATATGTACATGTAGGTAGAGTTATTAAAGTGACTATGCATAGATAATAACAGAGAGTAGCAGCGTAAAAGAGGGAGGCAGGCATTACAGATAGTGTGGGTAGCCATTTGATTAGATGTTCACGAGTCTTATGGCTTGGGGGTAGAAACTGTTTAGAAGCCTCTTGGACCTAGACTTGGCGCTCCGGTACCGCTTGCCGTGCGGTATGTTAGTTTGTTGGTGATGTGGACGCCAAAAAACTTGAAGCTCTGAACCTGCTCCTCTACAGCCCCATCAATGAGAATGGAGGTGTGCTCAGTCCTCTTTTCCTGTTGTCCACAATCATCTCCTTTGTTTTGATGAGGTTGAGGGAGAGGTTGTTGTCCTGGCACCACATGGTCAGGTCTTTGACCTCCTCCCTATAGGCTGTCTCATCGTTGTCGGTGATCAGACCTACCACTGTTGTGTCATCGGCAAACTTAATGATGGTGTTGGAGTCGTGCCTGGCTGTGCAGTCATGAGTGAACAGGGAGTACAGGAGGGGACTGAGCACGCACCCCTGAGGTGCCCCCGTGCTGAGGATCAACGTGACGGATGTGTTGTTACCTACCCTTACCACCTGGGGGCGGCCCGTCAGGAAGTCCAGGATCCAGTTGCAGAGGTAGGTGTTTAGTCCCAGGGACCTTAGCTTAGTGATGAGCTTTGAGGGCACTATGGTGTTGAACACTGAGCTGTAGTCAATGAATAGCATTCTCACATAAGTGTTCCTTTTGTCCAGGTGGGAAAGGGCAGTGTGGAGTGCAATAGAGATAGCATCATCTGTGGATCTGTTGGGGTGATATGCAAATTGAAGTGGGTCTAGGGTTTCTGGGATAATGGTGTTGACGTGAGCCATGACCAGCCTTTCAAAGGACTTCATGGCTACAGACGTGAGTGCTTCGGGTCGGTAGTCACTTTGGCAGGTTACCTTATTGTCCTTGAGCACAGGGGCTATGCTTGAAACATGTTGCTATTACAGACTCAGACAGGGAGAGGTTGAAAATGTCTGTGAAGACACTTGCCAGTTGGTCAGCGCATGCTCGGAGTACATGTCCTGGTAAATCGTCTGGCCCTGCGGCCTTGTGAATGTTGACCTGTTTAAAGGTCTTACTCACATCGGCTGCGGAGAGCGTGATCAGACAGTCATCCGGAACAGCTGATGCTCTCATGCGCCACCTCTGCGTTTTCCTGTTTGCTTTTGGCCGCATACAGGCCATTGAGTGCGGTCTTAGTGCCCGCATTAGTTTGTGGTGGTAAATAGACAGCTACAAAGAATATAGATGAAAAGTCTCTAGGTAGATAGTGTGGTTTACAGCTTATCATGAAATACTCTACCTCAGGTGAGAAAAACCTCAAGACTTCTATAGATATCGTGCACCAGCTGTTGTTTATAAATATACATAGACCCTGTGCCTTGTCTTACCAGAGGTGTAATGAACACGATGGGAGACAGAGCTGGTTTCAAGCACAGGGCCCAGCAGGTGTTTATTTATAAAGGACCACAGGAGGAGGCAGGTAGCTGGGTCCAGGGGCAGGCAGAAGGTCATACACAAGGGGTCCAAAAAGGCAACAGGACAGGCATGGAAAAGACTAGTAAAGTCATCTGGGAGATCAGGCAATAGGTTGATAACAGGACATCCGATAGGCTAAAGTACAGGCAGGGAAATCGGCAGGCAAAAGACGTCATTAGTGAGGCAGGCAAAAACTATCATACACGGGAGGATTAAATTATGGGAAAAACAGAGCTCCAACTAGAAGTGTGGCACAAAACAAACAATACCTCACAATGATGGGGTGCAAAGAACTGAACTAAATAGTGTGTGATAATGACATACAGGTGTGTGAACTGATCAGAATTCAGAATTCAGGTGATTGGGATCTGGAGAGTGAGCTGCGTTCAGCGGATCTATGTGTTTGTGAGTTGAAAGCAAACGTTACAAGAGGCTGCTGTTCTATCCTGCCGGTACAGTGTATAACCCACCAGATGTATGTTAGTCATGTCATCGTTCAGGCACGGCTCGGTGAAACATAAGATATACAGTTTTTAATGTCCCGTTTGTAGGATATACGTGCTTTTAGTTCATCCATTTTATTATCCGGCGACTGTACGTTAGCCAATAGTACCGATGGCAAAAGCAGATTAGCCACTCCTCGCCTGATCCTCACAAGGCACCTCAATCTCCTTCCGCAAAACCTCTGTCTATTTCTCTTTGTCTTTTTTTTCTCTTTGACCGCTTATATTAATGCCTAGGCCACATAGCCTATGCATTAATAATGCACCCTGCAATACAGGCAGAGAGCAATTACCACAGTATAACACATGAGTGGGAAAGAGAGGGGTGTAGAGAGAGGGGAGAGAGAGAATGAGAAAGGGGGTGGAGAATGACAGAGAGCGAGAGAGCGGGGGAGAATGAGAGAGAGAGAGAGAGAGAGAGAGAGAGAGAGAAAGAGAGAGAGAGAATGATGGAGAGTGAGAGAGCGCTATGTTAATGGATGTCTTGGTTGAAATAAAATGTCAGAGGCTCAGAGTTTACCACATGCCTCTATGACTGTAATTCAATCACAAACGGATGGAGGGAGGGAGGCAACAGTCTCGTGAAGGGAGGCAGGGCTTAATGTGATTTGATCACTAATGGAGAAACCTTTCTCCCAAAATGATGGGTGCTGCCAGAGTAGGCAGAATGAGCGGCCTGCCGGGTACTGGCTGGAGCCGATATTGTGGGCCATATAAATGTGTGACTAGAGATGTGAGGTTGAGTGTGGTGGGGAGAGAGTGCTAATAGAGACCGAGTGGGGTGTGTATTAGACTGTGAGAAGAACAAATGTGTGTTGTTTGAGAACAAATGTGTGTATCTGCGAGTAAATGTGTGTGTGCGCTCTCACACACACTCACCGTGGCCGCAAGAAAGCAAGCCCTAATTACTGGGATGTAGGGGCAGAGCGAGCGAGGAGAGGAGAGACACTTCACAGCCCGAGAGAGAGGGAGAAGAGAGGTGTCATCTAGTTAACTGACAGTACGTTTCTGCCTGGTTTCTCTTTGCTGTGTTGGATTGGTCTGCATTTGCATTCCCACCTGTAACATTTCCATAACCGTCATGGAAGTTAAGATAACCACTGGTGGGGTGAGGTAGAGATGATATAGGGAGAGGCAGGAGAACGCGGGGGGGGGGGGGGGGGGGGACAATGAGTTTTGTAATGGAGGAGAGGAGAAGCTAGGGTTGAAAGATCAAGGTGACGTAGAGATGAGAGAGAGGAGAAAGAGAGGGATAGGAGGAGTCAGGGGTGGGTTTGGTAGGGGGAGTCAGAAGAGGTACATGTAATGAAGAACAGAGAGGTATCCTACAAAGCAAGTTTGAGGAGTTAGCGAGGTAATTTTGTTCAACTCTGAGTTGAACTCGGGATAACCGGTCATACGAAAGTGGCTGACCTTTTAACCAAGTAAATTTCTTGGTCTCCCGAGTGGCGCAGCGGTCTAAGCCACTGCATCTCAGTGCAATAGGCTTCACTACAGACTCTGGTTCGATTCTGGGCTGTATCAAAACCAGTCATGATTGGGAGTCCCATAGGGCGGCGCACAATTGGCCCAGCGTCGTCTGAGTTAGGTTTGGCTGGGGTAGGCTGTCATTGTAAATAAGAATGTGTTCTTAACTGACTTGCCTAGTTAAATGAAGGTTAAATAAAATGTAAAAAACAAATCACTGGGGTAGGCTAACTCCACTTAGCCTAAATGAACTTACTGAGCCACGAGTTGAGGACGAATTCAAACAGATTTCCTCTTCTTGCAAAGATGGCGTCATCATTCCCTTCATTTGATTAAGACGACTGATTAAATATTTTATCAATCAAATGTTTTTTTTGTGTGTCAAAAAATAGTGAAATACACTGCTCAAAAAAATAAAGGGAACACTTAAACAACACAATGTAACTCCAAGTCAATCACACTTCTGTGAAATCAAACTGTCCATTTAGGAAGCAACACTGATTGACAATAAATTTCACATGCTGTTGTGCAAATGTAATAGACAACAGGTGGAAATTCTAGGCAATTAGCAAGACACCCCCAATAAAGGAGTGGTTCTGCAGGTGGTGACCACAGACCACTTCTCAGTTCCTATGCTTCCTGGCTGATGTTTTGCTCACTTTTGAATGCTGGCGGTGCTTTCACTCTAGTGGTAGCATGAGACGGAGTCTACAACCCACACAAGTGGCTGGAGTGTGTCAGCAGTTCCTGAAAGAGGAAGGCATTGATGCTATGGACTGGCCCGCACATTCCCCAGACCTGAATCCAATTGAGCACATCTGGGACATCATGTCGAGCTCCATCCACCAACGCCACTTTGCACCACAGACTGTCCAGGAGTTGGCGGATGCTTTAGTCCAGGTCTGGGAGGAGATCCCTCAGGAGACCATCCGCCACCTCATCAGGAGCATGCCAAGGCGTTGTAGGGAGGTCATACAGGCACGTGGAGGCCACACACACTACTGAGCCTTATTTTGACTTGTTTTAAGGACATTACATCCAAGTTGGATCAGTCTGTAGTGTGGTTTTCCACTTTAATTTTGAGTGTGACTCCAAATCCAGACCTCAATGGGTTGATAAATTTGATTTTCATTGATAATTTTTGTGTTATTTTGTTGTCAGCACATTCAAGTATGTAAAGAAAAAAGTATTTAATAAGAATATTTCATTCATTCAGATCTAGGATGTGTTATTTTAGTGTTCCCTTTATTTTTTGAGCAGTGTATATCACATTACACATTTAGTAATGACAGAATGCATTTTAAACTTCACACACAGTAACACTTTTGTATGACTTAATACAATTATTGTATCGATAGGAGTGGGAAAAAGGGTGCTTGTGCATTCATAAGCACACCAAAGCCAGGGGCGGCTCACCCATAAGAGTGTTAGGGGCGGCGCCCCACTTGTGATTGGTTAAAAATTCATATATATGCTTTCCGCTCTCAGGTCTGTTCAACGACCAATTTGATTCCACACTTCAAGATTGCTTCGATCACGTGGATTGGGATATGTTCTGCATTGCGTCAAACAACAACATTGACGAATACGCTGATTCGGTGAGCGAGTTCATTAGCAAGTGAATTTGCGATGTCGTACCTACAGCAACTATTAAAACATTCCCAAAACAGAAACTGTGGATTGATGGCAGCATTCGCGCTAAACTGAAAGTGCGAACCACTGCTTTTAATCAGGGCAAGGTGACCGGAAACATGACAGAATACAAACAGTGTAGCTATTCCCTCCGCAAGGCAATAAAACAAGCTGAGCGTCAGTATAGAGACAAAGTAGAGTCGCAATTCAACGGCTCAGACACAAGAGGTTTGTGGCAGGGTCTACAGTCAATCACGGATTACAAAAAGAAAACCAGCCCCGTCACGGACCAGGATGAGGTCTTGCTCCCAGACAGACTAAACAACTTCTTTGCTCGCTTTGAGGACAATACAGTGCCACTGAAACAGCGAGCTACCAAAACCTGCGGACTCTCCTTCACTGCAGCAGACGTGAGTAAAACATTTAAACGTGTTAACCCTCGCAATGCTGCAGGCCCAGAAGGCATCCCCAGCCGCATCCTCAGAGCATGCGCAGACCAGCTGGCTGGTGTGCTTCAAGAGGGCCACCATTGTTCCTGTTCCCAAGAAAGCTAAGGTAACTGAGCTAAACGACTACTGCCCCGTAGCACTCACTTCGATCATCATGAAGTGCTTTGAGAGACTAGTCAAGGACCATATCAACTCCACCCTACCTGACACCCTAGACCCACTCCAATTTGCTCACCACCCTAATAGGTCCACAGACGACGCAATCGCAACCACAATGCACACAGCCCTAACCCATCTGGACAAGAGGAATACCTATGTGAGAATGCTGTTCATCGACTACAGCTCAGCATTTAACCCCATAGTACCATCCAAACTCGTCATCAAGCTCGAGACCCTGGGTCTCGACCCCGCCCTGTGCAACTGGGTACTGGACTTCCTGATGGGAAACAAATGTTTCTGCTTTTCTTTAAAATACAAGGACATTTCTATGTGATTCCAAACTTTTGAACGGTGGTGTGTATATATATATATATATATACAGTGGGGGAAAAAGTATTTAGTCAGCCACCAATTGTGCAAGTTCTCCCACTTAAAAAGATGAGAGAGGCCTGTAATTTTCATCATAGGTACAATTCAACTATGACAGACAAAAAAATCCAGAAAATCACATTGTAGGATTTTTAATGAATTTATTTGCAAATTATGGTGGAAAATAAGTATTTGGTCACCTACAAACAAGCAAGATTTCTGGCTCTCACATACCTGTAACTTCTTCTTTAAGGGGCTCCTCTGTCCTCCACTTGTTACCTGTATTAATGGCACCTGTTTGAACTTGTTATCAGTATAAAAGACACAAGTCCACAACCTCAAACAGTCACACTCCAAACTCCCCTATGGCCAAGACCAAAGCTGTCAAAGGACACCAGAAACAAAATTGCAGACCTGCACCAGGCTGGGAAGACTGAATCTGCAATAGGTAAGGAGCTTGGTTTGAAGAAATCAACTGTGGGAGCAATTATTAGGAAATGGAAGACATACAAGACCACTGATAATCTCCATAGATCTGGGGCTCCACGCAAGATCTCACCCCGTGGGGTCAAAATGATCACAAGAATGGTGAGCAAAAATCCCAGAACCACACGGGGGACCTAGTGAATGACCTGCAGAGAGCTGGGACCAAAGTAACAAAGCCTACCATCAGTAACACACTATCCCGCCAGGGACTCAAATCCTGCAGTGCCAGACGTGTCCCCCTGCTTAAGCCAGTACATGTCCAGGCCCGTCTGAAGTTTGCTAGAGAGCATTTGGATGATCCAGAAGAAGATTGGGAGAATGTCAAATGGTCAGATCAAACCAAAATAAAACTTTTTGGTAAAAACTCAACTAGTCATGTTTGGAGGACAAAGAATGCTGAGTTACATCCAAAGAACACCATACCTACTGTGAAGCATGGGGGTGGAAACATCATGCTTTGGGGCTGTTTTTCTGCAAAAGGACCAGGACGACAGATCCGTGTAAAGGAAAGAATGACTGGGGCCATGTATCATGAGATTTTGAGTGAAAACCTCCTTCCATCAGCAAGGGCATAGAAGATGAAATGTGGCTGGGTCTTTCAGCATGACGATGATCCCAAACACACCGCCCGGGCAATGAAGGAGTGGCTTCGTAAGAAGCATTTCAAGGTCCTGGAGTGGCCTAGCCAGTCTCCAGATCTCAACCCCATAGAAAATATTTGGAGGGAGTTGAAAGAACGTATTGCCCAGCAACAGCCCCAAAACATCACTGCTCTAGAGGAGATCTGCATGGAGGAATGGGCCAAAATACCAGCAACAGTGTGTGAAAACCTTGTGAAGACTTACAGAAAACGTTTGACCTCTGTCATTGCCAACAAAGGGTATATAACAAAGTATTGAGATAAACTTTTGTTATTGACCAAATATTTATTTTCCACCATAATTTGCAAATAAATTCATAAAAAAATCCTACAATGTGATGTTCTGGATATTTTTTCTCATGTTGAAGTGTACCTATGATGGAAATTACAGGCCTCTCTCATCTTTTTAAGTGTGAGAACTTGCACAATTGGTGGCTGACTAAATACTTTTTTCCCCCACTGTATATATATATATATATATATAATTTATGGATGATGTTTTAAATGCTTGTAAAAGTGCTATACATGTGTATATTTTCCTGTTTCAAAAAAATATTGTTCAAAACATGCTGTTCAGTTACTTACTACTTACTGCCCCTTAGTGACTGCCAGCAGCAGCTAAGCCTCCGTGGGCGCACAGGCAGTGCAAACGTTACTTGGATTGTGTTGCCAACTATTTGCTTTGAGGGGGAACTGCCCCAATGAAATCGCAGGATTTCATAGCATAAATGTATATACCAGCACAAAATAAATGGACCATTCGGAGGCGCTCAAATGTGTGTCCGTTCAGTCAGAACTTCTAAGCCCGCGCTAGTCTCCTCCTCCCAATGAGTCTCTGGCACTAGACGGATTACTTCTGCACCTGACTAGATCTGCTCAGGTACAGATGGCGCTAAACCAAAAAGCTAATTGTAATTAAATGATAAATAAATAATCATAACAGTCATAGGAGCCTGGGACCTGATCAACTGGACAACTACATCCAACAAGAGCTGAAGGACAGAGGGACACACTGGTTAGAACGTTCTTATCAAAGATCTGGTAGGATTTCATTGTGTCCCACCATGTTGTTCATCAGATTCTACTGTAGGTGACGGTGCGACATGTGTGGACTAATAAAAGAAACGGGTGTATCACGAAGCAAGATCAAATTAATTAGCCAGCTTGAATGTGAAGTTGTAACAAAGCATGGTGTTTTGCAATGGGACTGACATCTGCTGGTGTTACTCTCAGCAATAGGACTGATAACTGCTGGTGTTACTCTCAGCAATAGGACTGATAACTGTTGGTGTTACTCTCAGCAATAGGACTGATAACTGCTGGTGTTACTCTCAGCAATAGGACTGATAAAAGCTGGTGTTACTCTCAGCAATAGGACTGATAACTGCTGGTGTTACTCTCAGCAATAGGACTGATAAAAGCTGGTGTTACTCTCAGTATTAGGACTGATAACTGCTGGTGTTACTCTCAGCAATGGGACTGATAACAGCTGGTGTTACTCTCAGCACTAGGACTGATAACTGTTGGTGTTACTCTCAGCACTAGGACTGATAACTGCTGGTGTTACTCTCAGCAATAGGACTGATAACTGCTGGTGTTACTCTCAGCAATAGGACTGATAACTGCTGGTGTTACTCTCAGCAATAGGACTGAAAACTGCTGGTCTTACTCTCAGCAATAGGACTGATAACTCCTGGTGTTACTCTCAGCAATCACACTGATAACTGCTGGTGTTACTCTCAGCAATAGGACTGATAACAGCTGGTGTTACTCTCAGTACTATGACTGATAACTGTTGGTGTTACTCTCAGTACTAGGACTGATAACTGTTGGTGTTACTCTCAGCAATAGGACTGATAACTGCTGGTGTTACTCTCAGCAATCACACTGATAACTGCTGGTGTTACTCTCAGCAATAGGACTGATTACTGCTGGTCTTACTCTCAGCAATAGGACTGATAACTGCTGGTGTTACTCTCAGCAATAGGACTGATAACTGCTGGTGTTACTCTCAGCAATCACACTGATAACTGCTGGTGTTACTCTCAGCAATAGGACTGATTACTGCTGGTCTTACTCTCAGCAATAGGACTGATAACTGCTGGTCTTACTCTCAGCAATAGGACTGATAACTCCTGGTGTTACTCTCAGCAATCACACTGATAACTGCTGGTGTTACTCTCAGCAATAGGACTGATAACAGCTGGTGTTACTCTCAGTACTAGGACTGATAACTGTTGGTGTTACTCTCAGTACTAGGACTGATAACTGCTGGTGTTACTCTCAGCAATAGGACTGATAA